>NW_013952433.1:1235413-1247813 GCF_001266775.1 Austrofundulus limnaeus | reverse complement strand
GAGTTGCCGCCATGTGATTGGCTGATTAGAAATTAAGTGTTAACGAGCAGTTGGACAGGTGTACCTAATAAAGTGGCCGGTGAGTGTATATATATATAGTGTGTGTGTGTTGTATTTTTTAAACAATACAACACATTGCATGTACTGTATTAGTAGACTGCAGACTGATTCCTAGCTCCCCCATTTTGTCTTAAAATGACCTTGAATAAACTATTGAACCTCACGTTGCTGCTCAGTGTTTTTCTCGCTGCCAAGTCACTTTGAACAGAAGTGTCTGTTAAATCAGTATTTGTTTCACATCATTTGGTAACATAGTTTTACAGTAAATTAGAGAAATAATAATTTATAGTATTGAGGTTATTTCCACCAGTAATTGTTATGCTGATGTCCTGCTTGCCCTTGGAGACCAATGGTACATTGACTTCTGTATTTTTTTAGCACAGAGGATGATAGTTGTTTTGAATGAAGTGTGAAGTGACATGACWCTGTGTATCACACTCTTCGCACTGTAATTCCTTACCTTTTCTGTGTTCTGTAGAGTAAGTAAGTAAGCTTTATTTATTTAGCACCTTTCACAGACGCAAACATCACAAAGTGATTACAGTGAACAACATGTTTCCAAGCTTTTGGTCTTTTCAAAGTAAAAAAAAAAAAATAGAAATAAAAAAGGTAAATGTCTGACCTCTTTGCAGGTTTCTGATGTCCCTTTTAATCTAGTTGCATTTCACACAGATCAGTGTTTGTGTAACTCTTCTGTCTGGATCACGTCACAGGTGGCAAGAGACCGACAGGGAAAGAAAGAAAGGAAAAAGTGAAATTTATGTTTCTTGATGTAACATCAATGGTGTGAAATCTTTTACCTSCAGTTTATTGTGCAAAGCAATGAACACAGGCTCAGCAACAGGGGTTAGCATTTCATTTTGTCAAGGAGCCTCATGAGGAACTTAGTCTTTTGTGGAGTGCCGGAGGCTGAACTCAGTTCAGTTTATAAAGTATATTGGCCCTGAGATAGACTGGCAACCTGTCCAGAATGGATTCTGTTTACAAAACCTTATTTAAATCAAGGAAATAAAGGTAAGAAATTTCAAACATGTACCAAATGTTTTTGATTTATTTCAAGTTCTTTAGAAAAATGTTTGATATGTGACTATTTGCTAAAGAAAAGACTTGGGCAACTTAAATGAGGATTTATCGTAGACAACTGCATAGAAACAGCAACAAATGAAGGTTAGGATTTATATTCCTAGAGCCCAAAACAATGGAGTTTGAACTTGTCTTGTTAGATATCAAAGCTGAATTTGATACATTCAGCTGCAAAATTGCACTTTTCATAATGGACAGAATGTGTTACTAAAATAAAAAAAAAAAAACATTTATCCTGTTTTATCTAAACTAGATTTAATAAATTCCATATTTAAAATAGTCGTGATGCTCAAGTTAGACTCGCATTTCTACAGGTCTTTATATTTGGACAGGTGTTTTTTCACTCTTTACATGCTTTCATTAGATGGGCTGTGGCAGCTCAGTGCCATGGTTTTGTGATCCTGAAGCAGTGAGTTCAAGACCAGTTTGATTGCTGTGGTGACCCTCTCAGAAGGAGCAGCCAAAAATAAAAACATAATGCATTTATTAGATGATAATACGAAATGGTGCTGCCTAAAGTTGTAATTTTTTTCTTAAACAGTCAGGAATCATGTTTTCTTTTCATTACAATTAGGTTCATAGGAAGCATAATGCTTTGGTTTGTTCAATTCCAACATTTACTTAAATTATTTCAGGACAAATGTGTTTAAACAGCAATCTGATTAATAAACCTTTATACCAGCAAAGCTACAGCTGCTTTGAACTCTTCTTCTACTACTTCTGATCCTTTCTTTCCTTCATTGCCTCCCAGAGGTCTTATTGACCTTATTAAAGACATTTTGACCTTTTCACTTGTGGGTCTGTCCAACCATGGACAAGGACACATAACAGGTAAGTGATCAGTCGAACAGAATAGCTGACAAGGCCTCAGATGGACAGGACGGTGGGAGGTCGAGTGAAGTGGGTGGGATTTGGGCTCAAAAGGCTCCTGAATGTCAGAGATGAAGGCAGCAACAAGGRAAAAAGAAGCCAGAAACACAGATGAGTCAAGGCACCCCTGCATGCTGTTCAGCATCCAGATGACCCTTTTCACTTCCTCACAGCAGAAGTATGGGCTTGCGAGCAACTCAGTCCATCATGCTGACTCCAGCAGCTGAGCAACATCTGTTCATTAGACTTGACAGATGAAAGTAAAGTCTGTGGAGACAAGATAACACAGATAAAACAAGTCCAATGTAAATTATCTCTCATTTATTTGTGTGGACCACACCCTTTATTGCAGCCCTGTTGTTCTTTCGTACTCTTGTATTTGTGCTCCACACACCAGGCTGCACAGACAGGTAGTCAGAGAGGGACTTGTAAGTGGTAATCAAGGTGTTTGCTTCATCCGTCATGCTTCTTTTAGCTCTATTGTGTTGTGTTGAAGGTCTTTCTCTCTATTACATCGTTTTTCTCACCTCTGTTCCTCAATCTCTGAAATGTCACAGGACTATGGGCACAATGCACTGACGTGGATCAGAACCAATAAATAAAGCAGCATACATTAGCCTCCCCCTCTCCTTTTCCAATAAACACCTCTTTCCAACCTGTGCTTATGGTTTTGCAGAAACAAGAAGACAAAAAAGGGATGTACCCAAGGGACTGAAACAGATACATTTCGTAGCACAGGCCATACAAATTTTCATTTCAAATCAAGATGCAGGAAATAACATGATCATTGTGAAATATACCCAAATCACATACAAGCCAATAATTACATTACTTCAAAATACAAATATAGTTGAGCAAGCTTGTGCACAATAAGCATGTATTTGGATACTATCAGTGAATGTAGCAAAGAGTGGAAGGATTTTGATTTTATCGACATGGGAAGCAGGTCACGCTGACCTGGTCTTTGACAAATACTGTGACTAAGGAAGATGGATTAGTCAGCAAGCACAGGAGTGAGACAGCAAAGAAAATTAAGTCATCACTGTACTTATGTGAAGTTCAAACACAACACTGAGTCCTCCTCTTCTGCTCTCTGCTTATCTCGCCCTCAACAGCAATGCTGGTGTTTGTATGCTTGTTAGGCAGACAAGCCTTTCCTGCAGTGGACAGGTGCCACAAAACATTTTAGAGTATGTATCATGGCTTTAGCAGGGATATATAGAAACTTATCTATAAGGCAAAACAAACAAACAAACAATATATATATATATGAATGTGCTAAACAATTATGCTCAATTAGCTGATTCTCATGAAAAACATATTCAAGTTGTTCTAAATCACATTTGTCAAACTCAAGGGTGACACAAAAATCACTTAATTTGATCTGAAAGTAGTTGTTATATCAATGGAAAAACTGAAAATGTATTATCCAATGCATCAAAATAAACTAGTTTAAAAGGTGAAAGATAATAATACTTCTCCTGCCCCTAAGCTGTTGGAGTTACCGTGGCCCCTTGAGCAATTGAGTAGCTCTGTATTAATGTCTCAAAATAAGTTGCTTTAAAGCCAGCATTGACCATAACTACATCTCTCATAATGCATGTTGATTATGCAGTGGGATTCTTTGTCAAAAAGTGGGAGAGTTCAGAAATGTTGATGGCAGCTACTCACCACAACTCAACTGTGAGTGAAACTCAATTTTACTTTTAATATTATTTCTGTATTATTTGTTTCACAATTAGTCACTTTTCAGTGTTTACAAAAAGATGTGTTAAACAGTGTTTCTGTGCAGGAAATACCACATAGAGTTCAGTTATTGTTTCTTAGTGGTGCTGAGCCGCAACAACAAGACTAAAACTGTGATGTTTCTTGTTTAGTCAAAGTTAAACACAAAATGATAAAGTTCATTATACTTTGCCATTTGAGGACCACCATAACGCTCATGTGGCCCTCAGTTTTCTTCAATGATCCACCTACAGTATGTTAACAGTTGTGTTTTTGTCATTGATTTTACTCATACACTACCATTACTATATTGCTAATAATGTMATTGGTACTTCTATTACAATTCACAGAATTTGGTGTTTATCTTTTCGATGTCTCACAAAGCAAATGCATTTTTGCTTCTGCTGCATGTAGACCACTTTAGTAAATATTTTCACAGGCCTGTAATTTTTTTTGGCTCAACACAAAAGGCATCTAGTTGCATTTTCAAAACTGTCCTCTTGACACACACAATCATGTTTAATCACTCCAGCTGGCAGTGTAATAACTTGCATTGAACATTTAATGGTGCGCCCAAAATTTGCAACAAAAAGCATGGTTTAACAATTTATGCCTGTTTTGTTGTTTTTAAATAAGTAACTATAATAACAGTGCACTGAGTTTGCTGTATGATGAGCACAGACAAAGAAACAGAGCTATAATACCAAAATGTGCTGCTCTCCTTTTATTTTTTTTATATTTGTTTGTAGAAACAATATGAAAGGATGTTATTTGTTTTTTGTCTGCTCTCACCATGCCAATTTTAATTCTAATTTAGTCTAGTTTATCACAAGAATACTTCAGTTCAGTTTTCATCCTGTAACCTCCTTGAAATAAGAAAAAAAAAAAGGACAGAGTAAAGCTAAAGGTGTTCCTCACAGTTTATACGAAACAAATGTCACATAAGCTTCAATAGGTTTTTGAATCTCTCTGCTGTAAGTCTGTTTCTGTCCCATGTAAAATACTGATGGGAAATGCAACAATACAACCATGAAAATAGGTTGGCAATGTCAAAGGCTACAAAAGAAGGTGAATGGCATTATTTTCTTTCTCCCTGCAGTAACTGGTCTGGTGGTACATATAGTACCTTGTGTGAGCGAGTGTAATGCCCYGAGGGAAGAACTTTGCCAAGCATTCATTGCCAAGGACGCTGAGAGCCAAACTATTTAGATCCTGGCTGCTGAGAACACAAAGCCCTGCAATAGAGACTAGTTGAAAAAGCTCTGAGATTTGTGTTTGATCAGCTCAGCCAGTTTGTACGACCAAGTTTCAATTCTTTTGTTGGGATGAGTTTTGGTGTCACACATGCTAAAGAAGGTTACTTGAGATGGTGCCATACAAGCTTCATTTAGAGTGTTCCACAGGTGAAAATTGTGCCTTTGTTAAAAAARAAAAAGTAACTTCTATGAACTTAAAATCCCTGGAGTATTAACTTGCGAAACAAGGTGAGAGTTCACTTATGTGTTTGTAATAAATCTTACACATCTATACTGAAACTGTACATGGACATAAAGCATATTTTCTTTTTCTTAGGAAGTCCTCATACAACAAATTTGTAACTAAGCAGAAACATCTTCCACATGTGTATATATATATTTTAAACATTGTGGTCATTCTACCATGATTTATTAGAGGGCTACACAAAAATGCTGGGTGGTTTGGTGCACTGTGACATGACAATATATAACATTAAAGAAAGCTATAAAAATATGTGTGTGGGGGGGTGGGTATGAAAAGCATTTGCGCAGCACATGTACAGTCATTATTACGGTTTTATAAATGCAAGGTTGACCCAGTTCCAAGCAAAGGCACTTACCCACACTGGTAGTTGTATTGAACTGCCTATTGAAATTGGTGATATCACACTGACTCCTGGGACTGGGGAGACTCAAGTGTGTAACACAAAATATTATGCTTGCCAATGGTTAAACCAAGTAGTAAATTAAAGGTCACAGCTGTTTTGAGAGTGATGTTCAAATGCCGAACATCATTAGCAGATATGACCACYTTTTAGGTCTGAAAATTTAATCTGACAAAAAGTAAAATGTTGAGCAGTTACTAGCATGCAGCAACTCAGGCATTAGCACATCTTTGTACCCACATAGATGTAAAACAGAAATGTTCCCTCCTTAAATTGCTTTATTGTGCATATATGTTTGCATGTGCTTTCAGGGCCTTATAATGATGGATCGTTTCTGTCAGCTGCAGTTAACAGCCAGATGTGACATGTACAACAGTTTGCAGTGTACAGGGTATGCAGCTAGATGTCATTGCATTTTACATTGCAACTGGAAAAAAAAATAAATATAATATAAACAGGACTGAGAGAAAAAATGTTTTTTTATTCCCTTTCTGAGATCAATGGGAAACAAACTCACATATACTGTCATGAAGGCTACAAAGGTGAGGTTTGTGTCTCTTGCCTTTGGGATACTGAAAAGACATTTCTGTAAACTCAGTGTGGCAGCCCAGACAGATGTTGATTTATGGTGCCCCTTTTGCMTTTTGCGACCCTATATGTCCTCAACATCAGAACACATTTGCAAGGATTGCATTCAGTATGAAGACCCAAAAACATTTTTTTAATTTATTTTTTAAATTTTTATTTATGTATTATAGTTGTGATTAAGACATAAATTGTTTAAAATCTGCCATTAAAAATAGTACAATTTATTTAGGTAATAAGAAATCTTAGTTTCTAAAATGTCAATGGAAAATCTTATTTTGGTAATCATTTTAACACTCTCAAGTATTTACCCTGCAGGTACTCAGTAAATATATATAATTAATAGATAACTGAAAACTACAGTTCAGAGGTCACCTGATCACCCTGTATTTACCTGCAAAGTAAATTAGTACATATGGCCCAAAGCTCATATTGATTACAAACATGACTTAATTGTTATTGTTACAATAATAAGTACTACATCCTTTGACAAAGCGTATATAAAGCTGCCATAGGGATGTAGTAATGAGATTTTTATGTCAAAGCAGAATGTTTGACTAAGATTTGGTATGAATTTAGACTGCATGGCCAAAAAAATGTTGCCACCTGTAAGTAAGCAAATAGGTATGGGCCTGCTGCAGTTAGTCAGGTCTAGGTTCWGCAACAGTATGTGCTCAAAGAATGAAGTCAGCTGACTAYCTGAATATGCTGAATGACCAGGTTATTCCATCAACTGATTTTTTTMTTCCCTGATGGCATGGGCATATTCCAAGATGTCAATGTCAGGATTCATCAGGCTCAAATTATGTAAGAGTGGTTCAGGGAGCATGGTACGTCATTTTCACACATGAATTGGATCCACAGAGTCCACTGAGAATCTTTGGGATGTGCTGGAGAAGGTTTTGTGCAGTGGTCATACCATCAATGTAAGATCTTGGTGAAAATTTAATGCAACATTGCAGCAGCTTATCAAAACAACGCCACAGKTAATGTGTTCTATAATCAAAGATAAAGGTGGTCCAACAAAATACTAGTGTTTGACCTTTTGTTCTTGGTGGCGACTTTTATTTTGGCCAGGCAGTGTATTTATAAAGTTATTTTATGTCTTAACTGTTTCATCATTTGTAATTCACAGTGAGAGGAAGTGGTTGAGATTTAAAATATGTAAAAGGAATCTAAGATTTTTTTTAAATGATAACTGAGCAACTATTGCTTTGTCTTTTTGCAAACAACTGACTGCACAAACACTACAGCTGTTCTGCTATTAAAACAGCAAAATTAGATCTTTAGGTATTAAAGTGTGTTGCGGTAATTAACTCCCATGCTGGGAATGTGTTCCGAATTTCTCGAGGTCTGTTCAATCTTCAGTGGAGCACCATGGCTTGTGTGTGCCCTCCCAGCAGGTGGGTACGTGTCCTGCCTGTGTTATCTCTGTAGTTATTCATGGAAGCAGGTGCTCTTGCTGACATTTGTGGGGCGGGTCTTCAGCCTTTGTCTTCCAAGCCCCGGGGTTGTGCAGCAACCATGACTTCACTGCATCTGATTCCCTTTACGGCATATGCATTGGTCCATTAGTCTTCCACCCTCCCTTTGGTATTACTGCACCATTGCAGGACACTTATTATGCAAATGGTGTAACGATTAGGATGCAGGAAAGCATACGAACTTTGTCTGCATTTTCATATGAAAGAAAGTTTCTGGAACAACAGTTCAACATGAGTGCTGGATTAATATATTTTCTGCTTTGATGTTTATGCTCAAAATTCCTTGGAGACTAAATGGGCGGAAGAGGAAGAAGGGACTCTGGACACAAATGCCGTTAGACTAATCTTTTCAGTTACCATATTTCTCATGAAGACACCAAAACTAACTTGGATAAAATTTTATGCAATTGAATTTACATTTTTAACTAAGACAATCACKTTTTTTCAAGGGAATGGTAAAGTATGTTGTATTATAAATGAGTATTTTTTTTGGGGGGGGTGGGGGGGTGTACCTTTTGAATGATACTCTCAGCTTTTTAGTTCATTTAGTGTTTGTAATGTGAATTAGCTATGGCAGTTTCCTGTTTTAACCAATTTCTGTACCCAGAATTGAACTTGAGATATGCAGAGTGAGTGAAACAATGCACATTGACAATCAGTGTTTTTTTTTTTTTTTGTAATATTTTCCACTACTGCAAAACACTCTGATTGTGTTTTTTTTTTTTGTAACATGATTTGTTTCTTTTGAGAATCATTCTTTTGTGGCTAAAAAAAAGAAATAAAATAGGGATTGCCTAAGAGCTCCCAACTGGGCAGCTTTCCCTGCTGCTTTGAAATTGAAATTGTAACAGCTTCTATAACGAGATTGTGAAGCAGGCCTATAAAAATAGTTCAGTTGTTATCTCAAATTTCAACTTGACAGAGAAAAAGGCAGGTATCTCATATCTTTTTTGAGATACTCAATCCATATTATAACTTCTTGTGTCCCTTTCCTCTGCCCATCTCAACATTCTCTCCACTTTTGTCTATTCACTTTTCCTTTGCTCTATACTCTGTTCTTCCATCCATGCCAACTCCTGACATCCTGCATTACTCTAGCAGCAATGTCCGCTGCTGTTGGACTGGTTCCCAGTGCCGGACGTCCTCCAAGGGGTGGGGGGGGGGGGGGGGGTCTATCTGTCACAGCAGATTAATGCTTTTCTCGCTGACTGATCAACTCCCACTGGTCTGGAACCTAAGTGTACCATAGTGTGGCCCAGATAGGGAGGTGATGCTATTTCGACTCATTGCCACTCAGGTGGTCCAGCCCCGAGAAACTGTGATCCATACATTTAATCTTTCTGACAGTGTCACAGTGAAGTAGCAGSATGCTGTTGTGCAAGACTTTGACAGGTCTGCGAGCAGTGGARAGTAGTGAGTGGGAGGTAATCAAACTAAGTGGCAATTTATGAAGAAAGAAAACGTTGAGGTCACTACTTGTTCAGATTTAACTGCAAATGCAATGTAGACATTATGTCTTTAGTGGATGTATATATGAGCAAATACTTTAAAGGAATATATCCTACTTTTAAAGTCTATTCCAATTTTATGTGCATGCTTGTTTCACAATATGAGCACCCTGTGTCTGCCTATTCAAAGCTATTTTTTTTTCTATTTTATGCTGATGGTGAACAATCCCAAGGGAGATACACTGAAATAACCATATATGGGTTTTTCACCAGTCATTAACTCATTACCTATATAATGGTCTCCACTTGTCTGTCCCATTCAATGTCTGGATATTACAGTTTTTTCAGATACAGAAAATGAACACCTGTGCATGTTGGAATCAGTTGTGAAATTACGACCTCAGCAGTATCTGTCTCTTCAAGCCCCTCATTAACAGTAAAGGGAAGTGACATGGAAAACATGAAAATTCTCATAACTTGAAGACGGCAGCAATAATAAAATAATAGGGGGTCATCTATAATCGTCTCTCTCCTCAAGATGATGATGTCTTTTCAAACTCAATTACACATTAGCGGGACAATTTCTTCCTTTATCTATCACACTTCATCAACTAGGGCTTGGCTGCCTACCCTATCCTCCTCATTAGCAATCACTCCATCACTCACTAATAATAGCCTATCAACACTGTCTCAATGACCAAAGTTGCGGCAAGGGAGAATGAAATATTAACTTATGATATTAACCCAGGGTCATGTTTTAACATTGTGAAATTAGATCAGATTTATTCAAATATACCCATAAATTACATAGAGAAGAGCATTTTCAACAGACTAAAGAGGTCAGAGGAAAATGACAAAAACTGAATTTAAAGGCATGAAGTCATTAAAAGTCGCAGCAAAGAAAGAACTCTGTTCTAACTAAAAAATCTCCAACTGGTGCAAGCAGRAGAATAACACTAAAAAGGATCATTTAGGCATGGTTTACCACATAGAAAGACTGCAGTGAGAGAGATAAAAAAAAAGAGAAAAAAGAAGATCTGACGCAGGCACCTTGGTTTATGTGGCCCACAATTACCATAAATGGATGCTGACTGCCTGCAGTCAGGACCAAATTCACTATATATAAGGGTTCATTTATCTCAAATTTACTTTTCAGCTGGTGTGACGGACGGTCGCTAGTCTTAGCAGCCTAAATCAGTTCACTTTCACATAGCTCTCCAGGCTTTGACCGCCACAGCCAGAGGTGCATGCAATGAGTGTCACATCCACACCTCTCTTGTCCACTCTGATTACTTACAAAGATGCCATTGCAAAGGAGTGACTTGAGGTTACAGACGAGGGTCTGCTGTTTTATATTCATGTCAGGATGGTGGGCTATTGGGAGCTTTTGTTCAATAGCACTGCCACGTGAGAAACATTACCTGAGGTAATGTTTGACAATTATAAAATGAGGTGAGAACTATTATCTGACTTACACACTGAAATACAGACATGCACACTCACACACGTAGTAAATCTCCACATGCGCCATGAAGGTATATCAAGGCAGGCAAACAAAAAAGATACAACTTGATTAGTACTTTGCCTTAGGCTTGTGTTTTATTCTTAAGGGCCACAAGAAGTGCCAAATAGGCACTTGAGAATAAACCTTCATAAAAACCTTCATCACCATGTCTTTTCACATAAACCAACTATTTATTCTTTTGGGGTTGTACTGTTTAGAGCAACTGAGGCCTAAATACATTTTAAAGTGTGCTGTAAAWTGTGACACAGCTTTTTTGTACCGTTTCTTTGACCTAATCATCATTGCTCTGATGAAGCCCCTGTTTTCTAGCAGAGGGGTCTGGTGCTCAATAATGCAAACATTTTTTTTTTCCTCTTGAATGAGTGATTAAATAAATGATTCATGTTTTTACAAGACACAATATCTATGCAAATTATAATCTGACTGGAATAAAATTATGTTTCTATTTTATATAAAATGATCATGTTTTAAGCTAAGATTTACAATTGGCATTACTTCTTCAGAGCAGTATGTTCTTGATTTTAAATATACCTATTTTTTTTTTTATCAAACTGGTTTGCACACAACGACAGAGTTTTCAACGGTTTGAGCACATCTTGTACTCTGATACAAGGTCAAGCCCCTGCACCTGTTTCACCAGGTGTGAAAGAAGACCCTGACAATGCTCTCCTAATGAGCTGCCATACGGAGTGGGCTATTCATACCACTTTACATTTCAGAATCCCATCAAGCCTGGTTAACACCATTTTTTGTTTGTATCCACATTTTACCTGTGCTGAAGTTTTAAAATAATCCTTGTTGATGGGCTTTTTTAGAGAAAGCAAAATGTGAACTTGACAACAAGTGTGTGTATTCCTAAACATGAGTAATGATGCAAATTCTAATGTCCTGAACTCCACCGAGGCATTGCATTTTAATAAAAGAGCTATTGGTGAGGGAAATGGGTTTCTTGTATAGCTTAAATTAATATGTTGCACAAGACTAAGAAGATTAATTAATGGAAGTTTCTTCCCTGACATTAGAAAACCCTATTTTGTGAATTATAAGAACACTTAGCACACATACTTCACTTCAACAACTGCTCATTCTGCTTTTTAGTTTAATCAGTCTAGCTGGGTTTAACACCTTCTGACCTCAATGTCCTTTTTTATTCAACTTATCAGTGAACAAAATTTCTGTCAGATCGTGACACTACAGCTTTCAAGAACACTGCAGCTATRCTAATCCCAAGCAGAAAATCAATTCCTAAAATAATTGTCAAGCATGCCTTGCAGATCAATCGCTCAGTCTTACCACAGAAAGGACGGTGTAGGCAACCAGTCTGCTCACATCAGCCAGCAGCTGAATTGGAGTAGTTATTTGTTTAGCAATTCAGAAGGCATGTCTGTAATTGCAATGCATTATGCATACTGTACAACAGAAACACTGAACTTGAATATGTTTGTGAACTATGTGTTGTTGTTTTCATTTTATTTTTTATTTTATTTTTACCAGAATTAAATATCTTTGACATTGAAATTAAATATGTAGATTGATTTAAGGCAGGGGTGGGCAATCCTGGTCCTCGAGGGCCGCAGTCCTGCATGTTTTACGTTTCCCTGCTCCAACACACCTGATTCAGTCAATGAATTACCTCTTCCGAGTTCTGCTGTATGGAGGACCGACACTGACATAATTAGAATTAAAAGCAAAAACATATAAATGAACCACTAAATAAATA
>NW_013952433.1:1223201-1235023 GCF_001266775.1 Austrofundulus limnaeus | reverse complement strand
GCCTTTAAGTGTATTTATTTAATAGTTCATTTATATAATTCTGCTTTTATTTCTAATTATGTCAGTTTTGGTCCTCCATACTGCAGAAGCCTGATAATCATATATTCATTCAWATCAGGTGTGTTGGAGCAGAGAAACAAGTAAAACTTGCAGGGCTGCGGCCCTCCAGGACCAGGATTGCCCATTAACCAGACCCAGGATTGAACATTAACATTGTCTACCCTACATAATAGGGGCATAAAAAAACATTGACTCTGACATTTTAGATGCCTCTGAAGTTGTTATTTTGCCCATTTATTATCTCTGCAATGTTACAAAACAAAATATTTTCATCAAAGTGGAGGTCAGTGTTTAGCTAGCATTGAACTCATGTCATTGAAGAAGCAGTAAAATCTGAAGCATGTTACCAACCAACGTGTCCATTTAGTTTTTGATTCCCACAAGGTCAAAATACAGTGTCCCCTTATGTGTCTTCCCTCCTCTGCTCTGAACCCAAACTTCATTTTTTCCAGTATCACTGTTCACTTATACCCCTCTGATCCCACAGGCTCCTTACAATGCTCATCACTTACTTCAATTGCAACCTGACCCAGTGTTTTCAGCTTAAGATCACCTCTAGTGCTGGCACCCGATTGACATTAATGATACCACAGAAAAAGAAAGGTTAATTTAGAGCAACCATTCTATGCCCATTCTTCAACAGCCTCTGCTTAGCAACAGAAATCAGTACAAACTCTGAACTGAGGTGAAAAATAAGCGTGAAAATATATATTTTCTGTTGCGTCTCCACATCTCGTGCTTACACTTTTTTCTTGAATGCAGTGACTCTTTCTTTTTTTTTTTTTACCTCCGCCAAGAGAGGAAGTAATGTTTTCAGTCGTATATGTCTGTCTGTCTGTCTGTCTGTGGACAAAATCACTCAAAAACTTGTGGACGGATTGTCATGAAATTTTTACCACAGGTTGGCCAAATGAACACACCATTAAATTTTGGTGATGTTCCAGATCACGATGCAGATACAGGAATTTTTCTTTTAGTTTGAGCAAATCAGCCAGGCTACGCAAAGTGTCACTACGTCAGATGCATGCCTGTAGGAAATAGGAAGTACAAGTCGCAAACTCGCTGGGACTACACATCCCAGTATGTCTACTATCAGGGAAGTTGTGATTATTCTGTTATCAACTAGTTTTGGTGATGTTACATGCTGTCTGGAGACGTAGAAAAAGAAATGTGATTCTCTTCACATTAAGGGAATAACAGAAGACACCRACAGCAGGGGGAGGGYCCTGTTGCAGCCGAGCCGAAGCCGGTACCGGTGTTACACTGGACCGGTACCAGACAGTGGGAACACCTGATCAATCATGTGAGTTACCCCCTCCACATAAGAACTTTATTGTGTGATTGAGCAGAAGTTTGTGGGAGTGTTTGTCCGTGCAGAAAGCGCTCAGATGCTGTGTTTTGTTTCGACTCGCTTAAAAAAAATGGCGAGTCGCTTCCACAGCTGACTGTRCCACGAAGCARCAGTTTATAAAGATAGTCAAACCATTAAAAAACTCATAAAAGGGGATAAAATAGATGCTTTACACGGTGGAATCTGACTGATAAAACATAGGAGCTTAATCCGGGACCAGTTTGTGATGAGTCTGTCTCTGACTTTTTTTTTTTTTTTTTCACATTGGACTCCACTGGGAAAAAAATCCCATTCATACTGCCTGCTTAAACGTTCGCTACGTCAGAACTTAATTGGCAAATGTGTTTCATTCTCTCCTTTTGCAAGTTAACTCTATTGCAGGATAGGAGAAATGGCTTTGGAAGAGGTTTGCACTCTCCGAGTGCTTCTAGTTATGTGTACTTTACAAATATGATTTTTTTTTGCAAGATGTAAGAAGACCACTGATTGCATCTGATTTTTAAAAAGTACACAATAATTTTACTTGTCTCAGAATGAGTAGAACATAGTGCAATGGGGTTATACTTAACATATTTTACCTAAGTATTTTTCTTGCAAACAGTGTGATCCATTAGTAATAATAAAATCAGATGGTGTTTAATTGACTTTGTAATTATACCTGGTATGCAAATTCCAGAAATCTGCACACTAATGATGACCCTCAGAAAAKAACAAGGTGAAACAATTAGCTTAAAAAAATCTCATAGGGATGTCTGAGGTATGTCTTTTCAAATATGTACCATTTGTTTTCCAGGAAGTTTTGTTCATTCTGAACATTTTTTTTTTACCTGCTGTGTAGAGAGAGGTATTTAATTTGCAACAAAAAGGAGAAATTGCAGTGGGATGTGGGTAAATATTTGTTGACGCTCTGTCATGTAGCTGCCAGGTTACTTAAGTAGTCTAAACAAGGAGGCTGAGTGCAAAACCCTGGCAAGCTGAGGAGCAACTGGGTTGCAGTAAAATGCATAAACAAAGTGATGACAAACATCTAAATATGGAGACTGGAGGGGATTTCRAACTTTCTTTATCTTTGCTTTCATTTTGTCTTTTCTTTATCTCCAATGAGATTCTCAGCTTTGATCTCTGAACCTGTAAAATTCACATGCAGAGGCACACTTGACAGTAAGAGAAGAGAAGAAGCGTTGTGAAAAGGCAAAGTGAGGGGGTGAGTAGAGGATTAGATATGCAGAACATGGACGTCAAGGGCAGAGGAGGCAGATACAGCTGGAGGCAGCCTATCTAGATATGGGTGGCTTTGGAACTGCTCCTAAACTAAACAACCATGTTCAAAATGATGAAATGATAGAGTGAACACTTGTAAATGCATCAGAAACAATTTTAATTCAGAGCTCATTACAGCTGCAAAAATATAATGATGTAGGAAGTTTCTTTTGTTGGTCTGTGGGAGGATGGGAGGCAGATGCAGGACATTTAAATAGTAAACAGACCACATAATGACTTGATTTAACTTATTTTCTGGTAAATACAAAGGATTGTCTGCCAACCAACCCCCTCTGTGGATGGTTTACAGTTAGAGGACTGGCAGTGTTTAAAGAGAATACTGAGATGAAATGAATCACAATATTGAGAAATGTGATGAACAGTACAGATCAATATCCTTGATTGAAATACTAACCTCAAAACACTAACTTTGTTTTCAAAAGGTGTGAAAAGTTTGCAGCGGGTATATATGTTATGGTTTTATTGTTAAAATAAATCATTTAGCACTTGAATAGCTCAACTAACAATCCCTCCCCAACATACCCATGTGTTCATTTCTTTCCTTTCAGAGGCAGAAGTCGACTCACCTTAAGTTTAGAGAAGCTGGAAAATAAATGTGATGGTAAAAATCAAGCCAAGAGCTACATGAACAAGAACTTATCTACATTACTGACGAAATGCATGTACAATTTGACATCTTTCTGACATAATGTGATATTTAATTATAATATTAATTTAGTCAAAAATCTGTTTTAAACACTTGCAAGCTTTTATTCCACAGTTGTCAAAACTGTGCTTCACCAATTGTCAAGTCTAATAGTGAGTTTAAACAGCAAAATCAATAATTCTCATTCATGAGTTGACACTGTGGGGTAAAAAAAAATCACAGACACCCAAGTCTGAGGCTTCAAAAAAAAAGAGAGAAAACAGATAAAAACATTGTAAGTATGCAAACACCAAACAAAAGCTGAGATAGGAGTATGATAATTAACATTTTTACAAAGTCTTTTCAAAGTAACAACGGTACTAAAAGTGTGTTGGACAAAGAAAGATCTGAAGAATTTTATTTTTTATGGTGTTTTGGTAAAGTGCAAAGCATACATAAGAATGCTCATTGGATTCTGTATGGCTGAACAGTTCTTTTGAACCACTGTTATCACACTCAGACAACTGGTAAATGGTTTGGATTCTATTTAAGTTGTTAGTTACCTGGTGGGCTAAAATCACTGGACTTTTGTTAAGCTGTCCATTGTGCTTACATGGTTAGTTACCACAAGTCAAAGGCATCCTGTTGAATTTTGGTGGTGAAAAAATGAAAATAAAACACAACTATGAGAATTATAAATCCTGTTTAACTCTCTGCCTCAATGTGACCACTTCAATCCAATAAACAAACAACCAAAAATAAGTGTCTTTTGAGAATAACAGAAGTTTATCAAAAAAAAAAAAGGTCACATGTGAATGACACACATTGTCATTTCAGCTGGTTGATTTTTGGCATTAACTGAGGCATACAGTATAACTAGAAAATCCATTGAGCATGCTGCGCCGGAGAATGCTGCAATGATCACCACTGAGAAGCATCATTGCTTGCCTATTCTGCCATGCTTTCACATTGTTTCTTAGCCTTTCTTTCTTACTGCCAGGGGATTAAGTGATGCTTCATACCCCATGCCAAGGCCTTTCTCAAAACAAACCATTCACAAACAGAAAAAGCAATCAGGCAAATGCAGTTAGCACACAAAGAGTGTGAATGCATGTCTATTGACTGTGAAAAGACATTTTAAGACTCAGTGTGCTTGTTAGAGCAATCCAGGGCATGAATATTCATTTACCCAAATTTATCTACTCTGTGTGTTTTATTAATTTTTCATATTATATGTGTTTTGCAGACACAATGGGAAAACAGCATCACTCAAAATCTAATTTAGTGTCTTTTTTTTTTTCCAAAGGCATGACTGTATCCACATTTATTTACATGTAGCTGAATGATGTACATTCATAAAAAATCTATTCTGTGTCCAATGGAAGCAGAAATGACGTCCATTTAGGTGTTCCTCATTTTGCTGTTCTTTTTAACTGTTAATAATCAGCTTGGAGCTCAAGCAGGAAAAATATCTGTGCACACATTCGTAACTGAGAGATGATGCATTGTTTCTACTTTCTCTGAATGCCAGTAATTTTAACGAAGGATAACTGTTGAGCTCATTCATGCTTCTTTCCTTTCATATTTCTGTAAATATCCTTAGGTAACAAACAGACCAAATGGAAATATGTCTTTCTTGCTATCCTAATTGTATTGTCATTGTTTTTTTATTAAGCAAAGTTTTTTCTCATTAGTGTTTAATGAATTGTTTGCTAGGGAAAATAAAAAAAAAACATGGAAAACGTGGTAATAAATTTAAAGCATTTTGAACAGAGGGATGCACTTACATCAAGAGCAGTCGGAGCAACAATGGCCTTTTTTGTTTTGTTTTGTTTTATGTCATAATCTATCAAATTAAAACTTCTCCAGTATTCTTGATGCTTGCAATACCTTACCATTTTTTGAAACTGACTGTAATTCCTAAATGTTTCTTCCAAATTAAGTTCAGTGGAGCACGTTGATTTCTTATAGATGAGAGATAGCTTCGCTTTTTGGTGTACAACTAYGGCTCTATTTTTGTGCAGGTGCACACCCAGCAGGGGTACAACTTCTGGCATGATGCCATTTTTATTCATAAAAGTCATCTTTTTCTTTCCCTCTCTACATCTGCACCTGCTTGGTAGTTTTTGTTGCTCGTTGAACCCTGCCTGCCTCTGTTCATTCATGTTGAGCAAAGTGCAACAGCATTTCCATTTGCTCAGACCACCTCATTTTAGAATTGTGAGGAAAAGCACAATTTTCTTCTTGCCATGAAAATACACACATATGACCACTCCAAAAACATTATCTCACACATGCATTTGTGATTTTTTTTCTCATTTTGATTTGTTTTGCTTGTTTGTATTAAAAACTCACTCTGAGGRAAAAAAAATATGTAAACTCCCTGCTTTTTGACATGTTTTATGAGCTTGTCAGTCATATTATTATTTTTTATATGATTTAGTTAAAAAAAGCAAAAAGTAAATTATACATTTAACCCCTAATTTACACTAGATGTGGTTCCGCTCTGCTCTGGTCTGACCTCCGCAGCAAGTACACAACCATTAGAATTAATGAGAGTATTTACACTGTCTTTGCAGGGCTGTACAGGGTTGCACACCAACAGGAAAAGGAACAAGCACAACATCCRTATTTTCAAAATAATTCACCAAAAGCAGACTAATCTTTGTGTAAATCCTACTTATTTTAATAAATATATGAATATATTTATACAAAAATGCTGTCAAAATGTATCGTTCTGTTTGGGAAGTAGATGGCAACATGTAACATGCTGCAAACGCAGACAAATGTCATATATGTGGATATTATTTTTGAAATCAGAAGTTTCAAAAAGACGACAGTGATGCGGTTTTAGCTGTGTTTACAATCCGTCTTCCACAGAATAAATTCTGTTGCTCTGACTTCCACATTTATCACTAGATTTATTGCATGRTCTTGCATTTCCTGCCCACACTTTTCAGACCTCCTCTGTGCTTCGCAGCAGAGCAGAGCAGTCTCTGTAAAAATCGGGGTGCAAACRAACACCTGTGAACTGCGCAACACCGTGGAATGGAGCAAAACTGGATCTAGTGTAGGGGTGACATCTTTGTCAACTACATAGTATTTCTTACCAAAACTATCATGAACATCCATTTTAAAATTGTGTATAGTATTTTTYATTTATTTAAATGATGATTGTGTTTATCAAGATGAAAATTTAAGTCCCTGCCAATGAACTTGTGTTGCCATAAATGTGTGAAATATTGTGGTTTACTTGATCAGATATCCATATTATATTCATATTATATGAATTTTSCTTGTTTACAAACTCTGTTTTATGTTTCAGCTTCCAATAAAACATAAAATAACTTAATTCATTCAATGAATCAAAAGGGTCATATTTCCAAAGATGCATTTTTTTATGTTCAAATCCCAATAAACATTTTTGATAATTAATGATGCAATGCTTYAGTGTCAAATTAAAGAAAGAAATTAAACAGGCAGTTTAAAAGTACATCTGTCATTTTTAGCTTTACAAACTCAAAAGATGACAGATGGCAAACGTGTGATCACTCTTCATTACAAAACTTTTGGGAAAAATAGTAAACAGATTGCATTGTACTGCTGGGGGTTGTAGTTCACTCTGCCAAGATTGGAAATTAAAGATCCATTAGCACATTGTTTTAAAGTCATGTCACATTAAAACAGAAATAAGAGGCACTGATTTAAAGAAAAAATATATATATATATATATATATATATATATATATACTCACATACTCTATTTTGAGTTCTGGATTTTCTACAATATGTATTATAAAAGAGTGAGAAAATTGTACAACAATTTGCTTCAGAAAATGCACATTATGATACTTTGATCACATCTCAATGAATTTAAATTGTTAGAGACTGCTTTATATCTAAACATATCAGATGATGCTAATGTTCATTTCATAGCTGCTCTGCTGTCTGTCAGTCTTTGAGGGTGCCTTCAGGGAACATTGCCTGTGCTTTGGAGAAAAAAAAAAGACATATGGCAACGTTCATGTGCCAGCATCTTCAGGCATGCAGTTTTCTCTGTTGCTGCTGAAGGTGTTTCTCTTGTCTCTGACAGCTTTGTGTCTGAGAAATCAGCTTATTTACTGCAGGTGTGCCATAATACGCAACAGATCTTCTGCGTCTTACACTAGGATTAGTCAGTGTTTTGACTAAGTAAGCTTTAGGTAACTGGAGGGAGAACAGTCTGCAGATGCACTCTGCTTACTTCTTGTGATTTGAAGTTGAGCAATTTGACAAACAACAAAGCTTGCTATAGCATAATGGTCTTTCTGTGAAAATCGTTGGAGCTGCAGTGAAATCTAATCATTTGCCATTGCCTACATTATGGGTGCTGAAATTTTATCTGTTAAATAAAAATGTCATTGCATTAATGTTTATGCAGTTTAAAAACAAATATGAGGAAGGTTGTAATTCTAATWTCCCAACAATGATGAGGCTGCCAACTTTGCGTTTCCCATGCTATTTTGTTCTTTATACATAAAATGGAATTATTTACATTGAGCTGTGACAAAGACAAGGACTGTTTTTGTTTTTTTTTGGTTATTTTTTTTTTAATTATCGATATTTTAACAGCAGCTCAAACTCCATCCTGTTATGTGCAGAAAAAAATAATTTCTGCAGGATGTGACTGTTTACAGGTTGAAGGTAAACTGCCTAATGCATGTTGGCATTTCTGTATTCACAACATTCTGATCACATTTGAGTCGCCTGGGTCTGGGGCAGGCTCAAAAGCTTTAACCTTCTACAGGTGGAAAAGTGGTTGATGAATGTTGAGGATGCCTGCATATGACAAACTTCAAATAAATTGGAAAGTATTTAAATGATTGGAATGCATATATTTGCTCCCTGCTATACGTTTAAAATATGTATGTATACTTTATTTTAGAAAATGTTTAGGTGGGATTCATCATGACATTCCCAAGAACAGTAAACATTGAACAGCAACAGAAACCAGCCGATTTTAGAGAGATWTATCTTAAAGATGGTTTCTCAAACAATTACTGTCTGTTCTAAGTGCTCTGTAAGCCCCATGCTGCTGAGTTATAAAAAGTCCAATGTTTCAACACTGCTGTTATCACCTGTGGAAATCTACTGATAAAAAGTGGTTGTCACAGTTCAGATCAAATAGGAGAAATATCTGTACATCAAATGAAAAAAAAATAAAACAAAGCTTCACAACATAAGAAAAAATGTTTTTTTTTCTTTTTTAGTTACAATGATCAACAGATCATAGCAAAGAGTTTATTAGTCGAAAGAGCTGACAATAGCTGTTGTTCACAGTGGAAATAATGAGAAGGGAAAATGAGTTTTGGCTAGATTGGAGACATTTTTAACTTTTCATTTTTAATCCATGAAATAGTCTCAGCACAACCTAAAAAACATCTTCTTTGACTCTTTAGTCTCTTTTTTACATAGTTCTGCATCAGTACTTTCCCAAACTGGCAAACGTAATTRTGTTTCATTTTTTTGAGAAGATGATTTGCAATAACTAACTTGCGACTTGGCAAAAGTGATGAAAGATAAAATCTCTGTGAATCATATAAAGTAGTTTTTCCCAACATTCACAGTTTTGAGGACACTAGATAAAAAATATCTAAATATCTTCCAATCTTGTTTTTATTATGGTAGACTGCGGCAATTTTCGGCATTAAGGGGAAAAAAAGTTTATCTTTAACAAAATAAATATATTTTATAAGTAACAAAAGAACAAAGACAGGAAAATGAAAAAAAGAACAACAAATCMTCATTTTTCATCAGATTAGCATACCTGAACATACTGAGATTGTAGCTGTTTGATTTTATTATCCCATGTGTCCTTTGTGTCACAGTCATTGTATGGGCAGATAAATGATTACTCGCACTGAAACTCATAGTGCCTCAGATCTCAACCTGACTAAGCCAAACGTTTTGTGAGACACCTGCTGGATTTTCATCTTTAGTGTTTGTCAAAGGATAAAAAACTCCAGCAGCCGCTTATCTATATTACCCATAAGAATACTTGACGCTGTTGAGGCTGYTGTGGCAGAAAGATCACGCACTTACCACCAAATATGGGGATATCAAATGAGAAATATGAGTGGAAGTGCTGGCTCAGAGCAGCAAGGTTAGAGYTGGCTTCTTCTTTCACTCCATCACCAGAGAAATCTTTAAAAAAAGGAAGAAAAAAAATCAATCCATCAGCTGGGGAAGCATCCTCGTAATAACTCTATCTTCTCAGTCACGAGTAGCATTACAGATAGGTAGAGACCCAGCAGTTCAATGACACCATGGCTGTGATTGAAAACAGTCTTAGCAGCACTGATGTAATACATCTCACCAAATCTGGATTTCTGTTGGCTCGATGCTAACATAAAGCTGTTTTTACACATGAAAACTGAAGATATTGAAAAGAACGTGCGCTCTGAATTGTATGAAATACAAGGAAGAGGATGAGGGGAAGCATCTATCAAGACCAGCCAGGAGGCAAGACATGAGCCAAATGTATGGAGTGGCAATCGATGTGCTTCCACTACAGCATGGCCGATGAAGTTTACTGAGAAAAAAAAAAGTTTTAGTAAGACTCACGTGGCACCTTTTTATTTATTCATTTTCACTACACAGAGAACAAACTGAAAGTGTCATATGACATAAAGGACACAAAATAATGAAAATAAAATAATAAACTTTAAGTATTTTTAATTTTTGTTCCTTTGCCACTCTTTGAAGATCAGCACCAATTAAATGGGTCAAGAGACTAATTATTACAAACATGTTTGCATGAAAGGTCAGAGTGGTTTATGTGCACAGAGCAATTTCCACACAGCTAACAACCAGCCTTTGTGAACTTTTCAAACTATGATTACAATTTGATTAAGAAACAAATGCAACATTATTCCCGAAACTGCCCTGTCATCTTTTATAAATAATTTAGGTTTCCTATAAAGTTAGTTGAGAATGGCAATATATGAAACTAATTGAGAACTATTCAAATGTCATTATGAACTGCTTGATAAATAAATAGATGGCAAATAAAGTAAAGAGACAGTGTTTGCATATTGTAGACTCTATCTGCTGCTACTTCATTCAAAATTTTCCTGGAAACAAATGCCATTTTGGAAAATTTTTGAGATTCCCTGTTAGCAGTTATTATATTTGTTAAAATCCCCAATACTTTGAGTTTCCATTAATCCCATTTCATACTGTTAAAATCCCTGGTAATATTGTAACTTCCTTATTGAATTTGTTATTGCAGTTTGAATAAAACTCAGATTGTTGAAACGTGACCTGCATTCAGTACCAGTTTGTGTTGGGAGCATGTGCGACTGCGTTTGAACTCAAGTCCAGAACTTGCTTCCATTCGGTGTTAATGAAGTATGAACACACTTGTTTCAAGTCATGCATGGTTGTCCTTCGTAATAAATGCAGAGTGTGGTGTGATTGTGTATCCCCCAGATGTAGAATCTATGCAGCTCAGAGAAGCAGATCATTTAACAACTCGGCTGTATTTGTGATCTTCCAGCTAATAGTATGGTTCAACTGCTTTACATTAGGAAACAACAGCTGCCACAACACATAGCCCAGTGATATGACAGGTGCCACCTAGCGTTTTCATTTCCATTTTCATAGTCAGAGCTGAGCTTCTAATCAGAGTATTAAAAGGGTAAAACGTTTTTATTCATGGGGTTGACTGAGCACAAGTGTCAAATCAYATTCATTGTCACCATTATTATTGGAAGCTGTGCATTTTTTTTTAGCAAAGCTGCACTCCAAATATTGTTTGCTGTTTATGGTTTTAGCTCACAGAATTACCATAACTGCTGTTTACCAGAGGGGAAAAACTAACACTACATTTTGTATTTGTTCTTGTGCATYATAGCTGTTATAGAAAGGCTTTTTCCTCTAGTTTATACTCATTTATTAGTGCCTTTATTTACAAACTCTATAAGATCTAAATCAGTTTTAAGTAGTTTTCTACAACTGTCCTCGATTACAGCAAATGTGAGTGCTTACATAGATGTGAATCTGTGTATTCAATCCGTTTTAGGATACTCCCAAAGAGGCCCAACAAACCATCTGCTGTTTGGCTAGACTCTGACCTCTATGTTTCTCCAAGTTGAATCTCAGCACTAGAGTACAGCCAGCCACACAGCCTGCCGGACTGTTRATCTCTGAGCAGAAGACACATAGGTTATCATTACATGCCAGTTGAAAGGATGGGCTCTTTGGCAATTCTCCAACTAAAAGTGTTTCACTTGGTGCACTCACGCTTCATAAATTGCAGGATCTGATATGTGACAGATGCATTGTCATGCTGCAGCAGTGCAACAGACTTTATGTGATGGCATGAAGGTTGAACTTATTATATGCATAAGCAATATAAAAAGGAGAGTTTTATGTTTATAATATCTAAAATTGTTTGCAAACAAATACAAAAAGGTCATTCACTTATTTATATTCATTCATTCATTCAAATCTATATAAATTAAA
>NW_013952433.1:1220268-1220963 GCF_001266775.1 Austrofundulus limnaeus | reverse complement strand
TACTTGAATAAAAACGAGTAAATGTGACTTAAGAGAATAAATGCGACTCTAAATAATACTAATGAGCCTGAGTAAAGAGATATATAAAAACAAAACGTCATAAGGACCTGAGATCATCCTTTGGCATGGCTAGTTAAGAAAGGACACTTAGGATAAGTTCATGGAATCCTACAATCAGCACAATTTTATANGTTTCTGTTGTGGGGCAAACGGGAACCAGGAGGGGCCAAACCAGTCCCATTATGAAAGAAAAGACTGTTCAGTGTGTAAGAATGCAAACCCAGGCTAAGAAACTATCAGGTCAATTACCCAAAGGCCTGATTGGATCAAAATGTGCTGCAGCTGTTGACATTTCTGGACATGTGTGTAACTGCCTTTTAGATACCGGTTCTCAGGTGACAACTGTTCCAGTTTCTTTTTATAATGAAAATTTGAGCAATCAACCTGTACTGCCTTTGGATAATTTGTTACAGGTTGAAGGTGCTGCTGGACAGTCCGTTCCATATTTGGGATATGTGGAACTGGTCATCTCATTTCCTGAAGACTTCATGGGGGTAAGAACTGAAGTACCAACTCTTGCTCTTGTGGTCCCAGATGCTAGTCCTGAAAGGCCATCTAATGTACTTATTGGCATGAACACCCTGGAACCATTGTATGAACAACACCTTGGCAGTGACCATGTTAATTTTATGCCC
>NW_013952433.1:1218277-1219268 GCF_001266775.1 Austrofundulus limnaeus | reverse complement strand
TGTCAAGAATCTGCAGTCAAACTTACGAGAAAGCTATAAACTTGCTTCTGAGAATGCTCTCAAATCTGCTGCAAAGAACAAAACCCGTTTTGATCAGAAAATTACACCTTGCAGTTTGGAAATAGGAGATCGAGTGCTGGTTCGTAACATCCGTCTGAGGGGTAAGCATAAGCTGGCAGACAAATGGGAACAAGGAGTGTACAAAGTTGTTGACCGGGCTGGAAATCTACCAGTGTACACTGTACAACCTGAAAATCAAAAGGGGCCAGTTCGTATTTTACATCGAGATTTATTGCTCCCTTGTGGTTTCCTGCCAGTTTGCTCCACAGAAGAACCCTTCATTCCTACCCCTGCTCAACCATTAATGACTCAGAGTCAGGATGGTCACCATTCAGATGTTCAGGAGGAAGAGGATGCTGAACCCTCTGCTTCAGAGTTTTCTATCCCACTTCCAGTCCGATTCAGTGTTAATAAAGTGAGACAATTTAACCCATCATCTGAGTCCTTTATAACTTTGGAGCCTACTTCATCTCAAAGTAATGTTGATGCTTCTGATTTTCCTTTACCTCTCATTCAAAGTACAGAACTTGAGACTGCAATGCNAAACCTCAACAGTCCAAACAACCCTACAGTAAACCTGGGTATTGTTTCAGGTGTGGTGAAGATGGTCATATAAAGCCACAATGCAATAATAAACCAAATCCTGCTCTTGTTGCCAGAAAAAAAGAAAATGTTTACCCAGCAACAGCAGAATTTCTTCCATCAGAAGAAGTTAAACTAGGCATGGTTTCTGTTGTGGGGCAAACGGGAACCAGGAGGGGCCAAACCAGTCCCATTATGAAAGAAAAGACTGTTCAGTGTGTAAAAATGCAAACCCAGGCTAAGAAACTATCAGGTCAATTACCCAAAGGCCTGATTGGATCAAAATGTGCTGCAGCTGTTGACATTTCTGGACATGTGTGTAACTGCCTTTTAGATACCGGTTCTCAGG
>NW_013952433.1:1216690-1217277 GCF_001266775.1 Austrofundulus limnaeus | reverse complement strand
CACCATGATATGGGACACATGGGCATTGAGAGAACGACTGATTTGATCCGTCAGCGTTTCTTTTGGCCCAAAATGGCAACTGAGGTGGAAACCACTATCAAAACTTGTGGTCGTTGTGTAAGGCGTAAAGCTCACATGGAAAAAGCTGCTCCCTTGGTAAATATTCAAACCAGTCGGCCACTTGAACTATTATGTATGGACTTTTTGACCATTGAACCTGATAGTCGAAACACCAAGGACATACTTGTTCTCACTGATCACTTTACCAAATTTGCAGTTGCCATTCCTACATCCAACCAGAAGGCAAAAACGGTGGCAAAGTCCCTCTGGAATGAGTTTATGGTTCACTATGGGATTCCAGAACGTATACATTCAGACCAGGGTACAGATTTTGAGTCTAAACTCATTAAAGAACTCTGTGAAGCTATTGGCATAAAGAAGAGCCGAACTACCCCGTACCATCCACGAGGAAATCCAGTTGAGCGCTTCAATCGCACCCTGCTCAGTATGCTGGGGACCCTGGAGGGTAAGCAAAAGTCAAAATGGCGGGAATATGTCAAGCCTTTAGTGCATGCAAACAACTGTAC
>NW_013952433.1:1214903-1216026 GCF_001266775.1 Austrofundulus limnaeus | reverse complement strand
CCCGTAAATCTGCAAAAATAAAGAAACCAGAAAGGAAGTACTCTGATCCAAAGCAATCCTTTGGAGAAAAATGGACTAGCTATCAACAGATTGCCTTTGAAACAGTCATCTCCAAGTTGACATCAGCACCTGTTCTTGGGTTTGCAAATCCACAACTACCATATATTTTACATACAGATGCAAGCACCACTGGGTTGGGGGCAATTCTGTACCAAGAGCAGGAGGGCAAGCTGCGTGTTATTGCTTATGCTAGTCGAGGTCTGTCTGTCAGTGAATCAAAATATCCAGCCCATAAACTAGAGTTTTTGGCCCTGAAGTGGAGTGTTACTGAAAAGTTCCACGATTATCTCTATGGGTCTAACTTTACAGTTGTTACAGACAGCAACCCTCTCACTTATATTCTTACTTCAGCCAAGCTAGATGCTACAGGCCACCGGTGGCTAGCAGCACTATCAACTTATTCATTCAAAATACAATATCGTGCTGGAAAACAAAATTTTGATGCTGATGCTTTGTCTCGACGTTCACATGAAGATGCTCCTAATGATCATCCATGCAGGGAGTGGGAGCTCATTCACCAATTGACTAGTCAGCTGTGTGAGAATGACAAAATAAAGGACATCTCCCCTGAAATAGTAGATGCCATCTGTCAGAGCTGTATAATCAGGACACAGCATCAAACTGAACTCAGTCAAGCTACTGTCACACTGGTTGAGTCTTTATCTGTTTCTGTTAATTCCATCCCTGACAGTTTCACCAATGAAGAGTGTCATGGTTTGCCCCTGATACCCTCTCTTTCTCACAGCAATCTTCAAGAAGAGCAAAAAGCTGACCCTGCCATACGTGAGGTCATTTACCAACTGGAGACTGGCGAGAAGGTTCCCCCCTCTGTTCGTAATGAGCTACCTGACCTTCCTTTACTTCTTAGAGAGTGGAACAGGTTGGAGTTGGTGGATGGAGTCCTGTATCGGAGAAGACAGGAAGGAGACAAACTCACCTTGCAGCTCGTACTACCACCTAATTTACGACCAACTGTTTTAAAAAGCCTCCACCATGATATGGGACACATGTGCATTGAGAGAACGACTGATTTGATCCGTCAGCGTTTCTTTTGGCCCAAAAT
>NW_013952433.1:1200920-1213588 GCF_001266775.1 Austrofundulus limnaeus | reverse complement strand
CATTAAGAAGCGTGTAATAGTTTTCACTAATGTAAGCAGTAAGCCCAAGGGTTTAATTTTTTAGGCTCTACACTTGTTTCTTTCTTTCTGAGAGTGGTGAAGTGGGGGTATTTAACTGCAGTAGTATTCAGCTTTAATTGTACAGAAGCCTAACTAAGTGCTAAAATCCCATTTTCCACCTAATAATGACCATTACAAATAAGAAGTAATGAAAGCAATTTTCCTACTTTGCAATATCCTGTTTAAAGCAGCAACATGTTGGCTCTAATGATATTAGAACATGCCTTAGTAAGAATGTATCTAGAGGTGTATTAATTTGACAGAAACAGGGAAAAACAAAGTAAAAAAAAGAATTAATCCTGTCTGAAATGTTCATCTTTTGTAGCAGTATTGTTTAGTTTATAAAACATAGCTGCATTCCAACAACTTCTTGAAACTTTCATGTGATCACAAACATAGGAAAGTTGGATGTTTTAACTGCTAACAATAAAGTGTATTTGTCACACTATGAGGCAGTCTAAACATTAAGTTGTCAGGTGGTGGTGGCATGTTGAACAACTGCATTCTCAGCTGAGTCTATTTTTTTCTTTACTTTTTGAAAAGTGGAACAATTCAGTTCAAAACTAGATGTCTCAAGTAAAATATGTCTGRGGGTTCATGATGTTTAATGTATATTCTGACCTCACATGTTGCTCTTTTTTAATGTTTTTATCTGATGTCCAAAATTACTGYAGTTGACTTTTACCATTTCAAAAGTTGCTGATCTGTTTCACAAACTGTCCATAAACTGATCAAAACATTAACTTTATCATCATTCAGTCAAACTCTGACAAAACACTGAGACAGATCCTAAATATTGGAATWATGAAACTGAATCAACTTGACATCAAACATTGTAAAGTGCAAATCGTGTCATACGAAAGAGTCTGTTTTTGTATCAATGAGCATTGACCCCAACTGTTTACTGAAAAGGATTGACTTGTCTGTTGTGTTTAGCTCAGCTATCCAAAGGTAAATGTTGTCGTCAAGACTCCAGAAGCCAATGTGCCAGGGGCTTTAACTCAGATTCATGAAGCCCATTTGGTTTAATTGTGATCGACAGGCTGACACCTTATGTTAGGACACACAATCACATCTAATTTAATATGTTTCAGTATTTGGGCTCCAGAGTGGGACAAAAACATTGCTGTCCTCCAGCCACAGGTGGAGATTGACACACAGGAAGGCCTCAAGTGTGCTGAAGACTCAGACTGCATATTCAATCTGACGAATAAATCTATACGACTGAGATGTCTTGATTATGTTATTTCGTTAT
Source organism: Austrofundulus limnaeus (assembly GCF_001266775.1). Classification (NCBI taxonomy): domain Eukaryota; kingdom Metazoa; phylum Chordata; class Actinopteri; order Cyprinodontiformes; family Rivulidae; genus Austrofundulus; species Austrofundulus limnaeus. The sequence goes on along the minus strand of NW_013952433.1, from coordinate 1,212,273 downwards.
GTTATCTAATATTGGAAAATGCCTTGAGACAGCACTACGTAAACAAATTAAAAAATGAAATTAAACTAAAATCCCACAGGCAAATAATACAGTGTATGTCAACAACATTTACCTCATAAAAGAGAGAATACAGCAATCACATCTGTTAAAGTAGTTAATTATTTATTTCCATGTGATAAATTTTTACAACTTTTTATCAATAATTAAAAGGTTTGTAAAACATTCTAATAAAAACAAAATACACTATATCTCTAATAAACATAAACAGAGTTGAAATTGATGTAACATCTGATCTTAACATATTTTAGWTTTGCACTTATTTAATGTTTGCAGTGTAGTAGAAGATAAAGTACACCCTTTATTTACAGTTCATGCTGACAATGATAAAGAACTGACAGTAAATATCCAAATGTAATGTGTCACATGTGAAGGTCATTTACGCTGAGCTTTTTAAGAAATCCTCTGAAATAGCTTTCAGGAAAAGAAAATGAACTGCTCTATATACTTTTTTAAACCATTGTGCACCACTGTAGTGACATGATAGAGCCTCATACTGTTTATTTTTCATGTCAAATATATCTGAGGCTTAGTCATTGAGCATTCAGGCTTACTGCTTTGACCTGCTACACATGTACAGATCAGTGTTCTATTTGATAAATGACAAATTGAGAGTAAATTCATCAGTTCTACCAAATAAGCCACTGCCCAAATTAAACAAATACATGCATTGCTCAAAAAATAGAGGGAACACTTGAACAATGCACGCTAACTCCCAATCTTAATCAATGAAATATTTGCATTGAGTACTCTGTTCTGTACATAGTTGAATGTGCTTCACAAAAGTTTGATTTACTTGGACTTAGCGTGCGTTGTTTAAGTGTTCCCTTTATTTTTTGAGCAGTGTATATTGAACATACTTTTAAGATCTATTTAGCGTGTATATATATATATAAATATATTATAAAAATGCATCAATTATGATATCATCTTATTGTAATGATAACTTCAGCAAATTAAACTGAAAAGTAATCCCTTCAAGTCAGTTCTACATGACCTGTATAAAATTGAAACAGTTTTTAATATTTAAATGTYAATAGAAGAAAAAATAAACCTTTGTATAATGCATTTTTATTGTCTTTTTACTAAAAATAACTTGCATTTTAATGTCACATCGTCTACAGGCAGCTCAGTTTACAAGAAGTTCAATTCATCAAAGGCATCATGTTTAAGACATAGAGATCACATCAGCTCATTTCAAGTCCCCATTGATGCGTTCTTAAWAAAATCCTCAAAATCAAGAACAATCATCTCTTTAAGGAAGCTTATTTGTATTCAAGACTCCTGCGGTGTCTCCTCACGTGTGTCTGAGCCCAAGTGGACGTAAAAAGAGCGAGCAAGAAGGGAGGAGAACAGCAAGAGCAAGTGGGTGCATGAGAGACGAAGGATGAATCGAATGCATTGCTGCAGAGAACTGTGACAGAACAGGCATTTATCTGAGCAGAGACTGCTGCTCTCGGAGGAAGGACGCAGCAGCGGCAGCAGCGGCACTCAGCGCTGATCTATCACTCAGTGCCTCCACATCAGCTGGAGACAAGGTGGACGCGAAAAGGTGGAGGATCAGGGGACACACACGCTTCAATGCTGGTACACCTATCATCTCTGGAATACTCTGATTTTTTACAGCTTTACTTGCCACCCTCATTTCACTTTTTTCCCCCTACACGATGCTCTGTTCTGCTTGCCTCTGGCTTGGTTTGAAGGAATATTCATACAAGCGGAAAGRGTGGAACTGAATGACAATTAGTTCCTGTCTCTTTAACGGGTCAGACATTTGGACTAGCAGAGGACTCAAAAAAATATTCAGCATGTTGGGTGTCCTGAATACAGTTTTACACATCTCTTCTGCATCAGATTCAATGGAAAGAAGCCTATGGAATTATCTGAGAAGTTGCAGTGCAATTAGGCCTTAGTTTTTATTTCTATCCCACCATCACATCTACTCACCTGTTTTGGTCAAAGTGTGATGACCCTAAAGGCAAGAGAGTGAGGTTACACTTCAGTTTMAAACTCACTGGTAAGCAAAACTTGTTTTCTTTTTTATTTAAATGTGTATCTGTTAGCTTTTATTGTGTGTTTTTAGCACAATCATCTCACGTGTTGTTATAAAGTTGTGGTGGTGTTCTGTTTATTCAAAATGCAGAGTGTGTGTATGTGTGTGGTATGGCAGGTTTGCGTTACAAAATAAAAAAGGCAAAGAAAAATGAAATTGCAAATATGTCTCCCTCATGGCATTCTAAAATATTTTTACTTTACTTTTACAGATCTGTTGTTGTTGGTGTTGGCTCTTTATCGTGTCCTTATTATATTGGCTTGCCTCAAGGGAATAATGGTCCTTACACTAAAACCATAAATAAAATAAAATAAAATAAAAATATTAAAAACTGACAAGCTAACTGTTGCCTGGTTGGGTTGTCCCTAATGAACAAAAGCAAAGGATAAGCACAGATGTCAAGATAAATTATCAGTTGGTAAAATGGAGTTTGTGTTATATAGCGGATGTTTTGATCCACCAATGTAACGCTGTACAAGTTTTTTTTTATTCTTAGCTGCTCCACTGAACTTTGAGGCCTAGCATTGAAGTTGTCAGCAAAGTAAACATTGCAAAAATAAATTCTAACAGAATATTTGTTAATCTATATAAAATAAAGGTAAGCTGTATGGCAATGCTGTGTTCTTAAAAAAGCTTTTGTCTTGAAAATAAGCCTTGCCTTTGTAGGTAAAACATGTCTCTTCTAAAAGAAGCCATGTGGTTTTTGTCCAGGCATCTTCTCACAGATAGCAGGTTCATGTGCTTTGTTTCATCTAACTTAACCTCCAATTACAACAGTTGTAATTACACATTTATATATTTGCAGAGTAAACAGACTTAGAATAATGTATACCATACACAGCTGACTTGTGTCCTTTGTGTTTGGAACACCAGGAGGTGGGCGTCTTCTATTTACCTCAGTTGTACTCCTGTTACCCACAGGCCTGTTGAAATAAGAGAGGAGCATTGTACACACATTTAGATTACACCATTGTCTGTATGCAATCAGGGTCTCCAAGAAGCTGGACAAGTGCTGTACCCCTGAGAGAGCATGTTGTGATGAACCAGTGTGCACAACCCTTGATGCCACTTGTAATTCTCAAAGCAGTGAGGTGATGATGAAAGGCTGTTAATTGCTACTGATTAAGACATTAGAAAAAGTATTCAGCCATGCATAATGAAATTATTTTCATAATCCAAAATCAGCGTAAACATACTTAATTTAAGTTCAGCTGATGAAAACCTACCATTACAATATTATTACTTGAAATAACTGATTCACCAATTATCTTTAATGAAAAAAATATGTATGCCATATTACATAGTATCATACGACATCCCTTCTAAGATTAAATTCATTAATAATTGTGGCTAAATTAAATGTAGCATTGAAATCATCACTCATTCAGTAGATTGTTGTTCACACTGTAGTTTTACATCAACATGCCTTTTAACAATGTACATTGGACACATTTTTTTTCCAAAATAATACAGAATTGCATAATAGCGTTTCTATTTTCTTGTTAAAACAGAAACTGCTCTAAATGAGCAGCCCTATGGGGAACTGAGCATGCCAGTGCTAAACAATAGACTCTGAGCCATGCTTTTGAAGCCTAATCCAGCACAAATCCCACACCAAAAACATTAGTCTCTGTAGCAAGCATATGTGCCATATATTATTGAACAGAGAAAACAACAGGGACAGCCTCAAAAACAAGTGAGAAACAGAAGAATGCTGGTGGACCCCTAGAGTGATCCACAGCTGGCTTTTACCTAAATCCACCCCTGTCTGCTCAAGTTACAACAGTGATAAATTTGAACCACATACAAAATCACCCTCCTATGCTGAACAGAAAATTTACAGATTTCACAGGAGGAAATACAGGAAGTGACCTCCACACACATGCCCTCTTCATACTATATATTTGACAAGTTTTTAAATTCCACATCAGACACCCTGAAGTTTTATTTATTTTTTTTTCAAATTCTGATTGAAATGTTTACATATCCTTCCTAAATTTTCGGGAACAAAAACAAAAAAGATATGATTTGACTTTAGACGTACAGAATGAATGGATTTTTCACACAAACAATTGAAAAGTCAAAACTAAACTTTATGCCAAGTGGTTATCACCATGAAAGTAAGGCTTATAATTTTAATAAAATGTATTGGATCTTGCCTGAAAAATCAAATGTATTCCATTTGTCACTAAATAATGCAAATGTCTCTAGTGAGTGAATGGTTTAAACCAGCTTTTCATTCAGATGTGATTTGGTACAGAACATGTTTTTTTCTCTCTCAAATCTATTTAGCGTGCACATATTTTACATGCAGTTTATGAATTAAGCCCATAGTTATTTGTATTCACCATTGCATGAAGAAATGTAGCTAATGACCATTTGAAACTTTGTCTTACAAAAAAGCTAAAAATTTTGATAGCCAAAGCTCTATCAAAATGTTGTCACAGCATCGACAGTAATGTGACAAAGGTTCCACTTATACATTAATGTKACTTACTGTTTCCATGTCACAGTTTGTAATCAGAGCTGTAGCTAATAAAATATGCTAAATTAACTTGGGCTGTTTAATTAACTTAAGTGTTCCAGGAAGTTCAGAAATTCTTACATGGGTGGTTGAATCTTGAAAACAAAATTAAGCACAAAGTTGTACAAATACAACCTTTTTCCTTTGTTTATAAGATAACACTTTTTTATCACTGACAAGCTTTKTAATGTAAAATCTACAGTAATGCAACATGTTTTGAATCTTAGTGTTCGAGCAAAGTATCTCTTTTCTGTTCTTGTGTGGGGAAAAAAATGAAAAGTTACTTTCTTGAACGTCCCTTGTTCCTGCTGCCAGCTGGAGTAGACATTTGAGTGCGTGGGCATGACTGCGCAGGTCAGGTCTGCCCTAATTAGTATTTCATCATAATTACAGTGACACTGAAGACTGGCAGTTTCATTTAAATGAGTCTAATTCTGCAGATAGATATGACTGAACGGTAACATCAGCCTGTTAATGTGGGTGTTATCACTTATCACTATTAAAAGACAGGGYGAATGTAGACCGAGCATGAGAAACGATTTATCATCATTGCAGATTGTAAKCATTAAGAAAATAATGAATAAAACATAAGGACATTGGTCAGAGAAAGAAGATGCAATGTCTGCAATGTATGCAGGGATAAACTTACAGAAATCAAGACCTAGCAATATTTTTAAAAAAATGTATCACACACTTATTTTCTGGCAAGAGTTTTAAACTAAAATCACCCTGTGATAAAAATCACTTGTTTTGGCCAAACTTATTTTTTTTATTTTTTATTTTATGCCAAAATTTCTAAATTACACTGCCTGGCCAAAAATAAAAATAAAAAGTCACCACCCAAAAAAGGTCACATGTTTTTGGACCACCATAAGGCTGTGATTACACAAACATTTGCTGTGGCATTGTTTAGATGAGCTTCTGCAATGTCACAAGATTTATTCRATCCAGTGTTGCATTATTTTTTCACCAAGATGTTGCATTGATGATGGTACATACTTCTGTGGAACCTATTCCTGACCAACTGCTGCAACCTTGGATCATAGCACTCAGATCCAGGTGGCAACTTTAATTTTGGCCTTGCAGTGTGTGTTATGCTCAGTGTATTGCAAGATGTTACTAAACATATTGTCACTCAGAGTATGTGTTGAAGATGAGGCTGAGCTAATACCACTTACTTTACACTTGTTAGTATCTGTAAAACTGAGTTATATGTTGGCTGTGATAACCATATATTGGTTTAACTGTGGATTTAATTTGCGATATATATACTTCAGCAATTACTTTTTATAAGTTTTATTTGTCATTTTATAACTTCAACTTATGTGATATTTTGTTAACATAAGAAACAAACAAGAACAGCATCTCACATACTGTAAATAGACATTGGCAAAAACATTACCTTTCACTTTCAAAAACATTTGAAATGCCAACTTTTTATGAAGATATATATTAAAACTTTGCACAAGTGGCTTACATTTTCCTTGTTGTGTATTGCTCACTTTATTATACATGTGTCAAGTGATGATAAAGAGGACAGTTTTYGGAATGTTTATAGAAAATATGACAAGTGTATGTGGCTGCCTAATTTTGGTAACTAGAGTTAAGTACAATTCTGGCACAGAGTGCTGCAACCCTGACAGGGAAATGAAGTGGACTGAATACATTGTCAGTGGGAGGAATATATTAGCAGCAGATGAAGTTTGGGCTGACTTTCACAATGTCCAATCAAATTAACTATTTTCAAATCCCTTAAAAAACACCTGACAGTTTCATAGTGCGCAGAACACATTAAAAAAGTAAAATAAATAAATAAATAAATACAACTCATCTGAATAAATTAAATAATTTGATAAAGTTTCAGTTGTGAGAGCTTGATGTTAAAGATGAAAAATGTTGGGTGAAATTTGGAACAGTAAATAATTTGGATAACATTGTTTCCAATTGCTATGCAATATTTTAAACCTATAGTACATTTCTATATAGTATACATACTGTAATTTCAATTACTGCTTGTTTATTATTTTCTTACTCTTTAAATAGTTTTACATCTTTTGTTTTGGCGGGCTTAAACGYCACTTTTAATTTATATACAAACATGATTCACTTTTTCGGCCATATACTTGGTAGACATTTCTAATAAAGGTTCATTACTATATATCTGCCACATGGTAGATAAAACTTGCCAAGCCAAAATCAACTTCACAGTTCACAACAAATGGTGATGGTATTCTATCACGACTTGATGAGATAGCAAATGAACTAGAGCCAAATTGGATGAAGCAGTGTCATGCCATTGCGGTATTTCTAAAACCTCTGGCAGCTTGTCATGTCCTAGCTTTTGGCACAGATACAGTGGAGGAATGCAGCCAGCACTCTCATTTGCAATGTTAAAAATGGTTTTATATGTTTAGTTATAATTAATGCACTATGAACATTTGAGTTCTTTTGTTTTCATATGAAGCAAAAGACAACAAAAACCTGCACTGAGAGCAATGTATAATAACTCATTCTAAATGTGAACTTACCAGTGGGAAAGCAACAGTACCAAATCACCCAATCCACTTCTTTAGAGGGCTGATGAGCTAAAAGATTATTGTGATAGGACTAGAGTCGTCCCTTTAGTTTTGCAGCCAACACTACCAACTGACTAATAGCAGACACTCATAGTCATACAAGAAGTAAGGAACTTAAGGTAAATTATGTTAGAATTCCAACTTATAATCGACAATTTGGAATCACCTCTTTGGCTGCAGTACAATCAGCAATAACAAGCTCTATTAGGCATATTGAGGGTGATCAGGTGAGCTCAATGATGTGTGCATGTCTTTCAGAGTACAGCACACAAACTTGAAGTAAATGCTAAGAGAGTCGCATGGGCATAACAATAATACGATTGTTGACATGACTATATATTACTACCTTGATTTGTTTAATTTTTGATAGTCAAGTAGAATGTTGCTAACATAATCAATGTCTCCTGCATTAAGGTCAAACTGCCAGCCGACATCAACATGTAACTACTGTAAGATACCGTAATGAGGCTTAAAAAGTCATTTATTTCCCAGTAGTGGACCACTAACAGCTTGAAACATATGGAGTGAAAATCGCAAACCATTGTTGCTGGCAATTCAGCAGCGATTATTGGGGAACACCTGTTTGGCTGGCTGGCAAGGCGACTCAGGGTCCCGCTGAATAGCAGCAGGCTAATGAAGGTCTTCTCAGCTTAATTGTTTGGGCTATAAATAGTGACAGAGAGAGGAATAGAGTGCAGCACCACTCTCAACCATTTTTCCCCCCTCATGCATCCAGTGAATGAGCTATTAGAGGTTTGTTGTTGTGGATAATGAATAGAACAAGGAAGGCACTCATGTAATTGCCAACATTATCAATTACAAAAAGAGTCATTYACAGTAAACTGTAAGATTACTCTGACACATGCATAGTTGGAGAGTTGGCTTATGAAAAGTCAGTAAGACTAATAAACTACAATGAACATTTTAAGGGTAAGGCAAGTTAAAATACAAGAGATACAWCAGTATTAGGTTATAAAACTGTACAGCAGCTTCAAAATTGTTGCCAAGCCTGAATAAAGGCCTTTCTCATCAGCAATTCAAATCATGGTCAAAGCGATTTCTTCTTTAACTGGCCTGCACAACCTGAGTGCTCATATTGCTTTTGCTCTGACAGAACTTCAGTTTAGGTCAAATTAAATGCAAAATGCATCACTAATTGCAGCATTAACCACAGAGGTATCTGAAAATGACTTTCTGACAGAGGAACACAATGAGGATGAAAAAGGATAATCACATTTTTTTTCCGCTTTAGTTTAAATTGTGTTTGAGGCACTGAGACACTGCATGAGACATTCAGAGGTCACCGTCGCTGCTGTTGTCTGAACGAGTTTTGCCAGCAGTGTATTCCAGGTCAACCTTTTTAAAAAGAGGAGGTTAACATTTCATAAGCACTAAAGTTTTGACAGCAAGTGCGAAAATGTTACATTTTCAAAGTTTTTAATTGTGTTATGAAATAGTTTGTAGTACCCAAAACACCAAATGAGAAATTTGGTACAAAGTCTGGTGTAAGACTTGAAATGATAAAAAGACTGTTTCTCATGCTCAGATTTTTAAAGCCTGCTGACAAATAGAGCCTGCTGACACTATCAGGAGAAAACATTTTTTTCAATCATGCAACAGTCTGTGCTTGAACTGACAAAAAGAGTTTACTTAATCAGTAAGAATCATTTTACTTATTAACATGTACATGTTTAATCAAGAACTACATTGAGGTCACATTAAAACTTGGTAAAACTAATAAAAATACCATGTCAATTTTACTGTACAGAACAGAACAGCATGTACACAGTTATACTGTAAATGTTGCAAAACTTTCAACAATGATAATTTACACAATATTTTTTCAACAGGGTGGAAAGAAACAACTTGCTAAGCATGAGGCAATAAGCTCCACATTGCACTCGTGCCTTTTAAAATAACCAGCTGTGGAATAATTAGGACACCTCCACAGCAGCGATTCATTTCCAGCTTTTTTACTGTATTTTGACTTCATTACTTGAAAAGTGCAGTCATTTTTTTTTATTACAAATATATTATGCTGAGTCAGAAGATAGAAAAATAATTGATTACATAAAAAGGCTTTTAAACAGAAAAAATAGAGTAGCTATACTCAGACGTTATGACTGCGTATGCAAGAACCYTAACCTGTTGAAACAAATACACTAACAAAATATTCTACATGGAATCAGTTTGATTAAAAATCTATATTACCATTTGATAAAGAAAAAAATCTACATTTTTTTATTACTGATGACAATGATGTAAGGTTTGTGAAAAATCTACCTTTTGTTAGTTGGCTATAAATGCAATGAACTGCTCTGTAACAGCAACTTTTTACATTTTTCACAACGTCCACACATTTTAAGGCAATGAAGTAATGTCTTTGTCCATTTCTTTAAAAAGGGACCTCATTTTAGCTCGTGTCTGAATAAATTTGGAAGATGGCTGCTGAGTGACAACTTTACTAGAGATATGTTGGTAATATTTAATTAAATAATTATCATAATATACCTTGTGTTTTCTGATTTAAATTAGATTGCAATATGTTCTTACATTATTATCTTGACAACAATAAAAGGTTTGCACATGAGGTATTGCAACATAAAAGAAAATGAGAGTGTTTTCCCAAGTCTGTTACAGGAGAAAATTGAAACCATAGCATAATCTTTAAAAAACATCATTAAATAATGCTGAGGAATGTTGTTTATTATTGTTGTGTGTTGGCCCTGACCTCTTACCTTGTTTCCTCTGAACCACAATGCAGGCTCTTTGTCCTGTGAAGCGTTGCTGGGCTGTGTAGAGCTATTTGCATTCTCTTTCATGTTCACTTCTTTGATTTGTGCTCGCATGATTAACTATAAAAATGCAAGATCACTATTTTAAACTAGACTATATTTAAACACACAAATTGAAGTCTGGTGAAAATGCTTACATTATTGCAGAATAATAAAATAATGGCTCACTGACACCTTTGACAATGAATTTATGTGCTTGCAAAATGACATTAACATGAGAATCAACAGTTTATTTAAAAAACAGTAAACACACAAAAGCGAGGTTTAGATAAAAACCCCTGGCGTGTTGCTGTAAGTCAAAACTTAAACAGTTTTCCCTAAAGAAGAGAAAGAAACAAATTTAGATACATAAGCAGGCAGGTTGCCCTTTCTCTCTATTTTGCTTTTTTATTCTGGGTGTGTGATGCTATATTTGTATCTGTCTATATGTGTACTTTGGCTGCTGCCATGTACAATAGAGCAGTTGCTGGCATGTGGTGGGAGTCAGCCTCAGATTTAAAAACGGCTTCTGCCTTCTCTTCAAGCTCTCCTGTCAAATAGAAGAGTTTGCAAAAGTATCACAAAGAACAGGGAGCTAAATACCACCAGTGTCTGCGTGGGAGACAGTAAATACATGGCGAATTGCAAAGTGTGCCACTGGGTATTTTCTGTCACCAGAGGAGTGTCTGATGTTAAGCAAAATGCCCTGGGAAACTAAAAATATATGGGATCTTCTGCTCAAATTTTACTAGTTTTACGCATCGCAACAATCCATGTGAAGCTGACACACAAGAATAATTAAATAATTATTTACTATCTTTTTGTGTACTAAAGTTTAACTGTTAAACTTGTGGCATTTTGTTTGACGACCATATGTCTGTTCTATTTCTAACTGAGAAAATAATTTTAATTAGTATCAGAACACATGCTGTAATGGAACTAATACTTTTATGTTTAAGCAAGTAATTCATGACATCCTTTAATGACCTAGGTTTTCATGACATGCTGTTCATCTGCAGACAGAATGATTTAAGTCAGAACAAGATCTGCTAACAACAATAATCATTCTTAGATATGATAAAACTTGTGTTTATCTTTGTGTTTTCCATTGACCTTGTATCAAATCTTGCTAAGATAACATAATGGTGCTTGTTAATATATATATATATATATGAGGCCTCTCGAGACACACAGTGAGTAGTGTGGAGAGACAGAAAATTTTCATCAACACCTTTCATTAGAACCCTCTGACAACCCTGCAGCCCACTTTACTCATTTGGAAGTTCATTATTGAAATTATGAATTTGTTTTTTTGCCAAAACGCCAAAGGTTTGCTATAAATTCATATATATATATATATATATATATA
>NW_013952433.1:1196595-1200910 GCF_001266775.1 Austrofundulus limnaeus | reverse complement strand
TGTGTGTGTGTGTGTGTGTGTGTGTGTGTGTGTGTGTGTGTGTGTGTGTGTATCACATTTTACAGAATACTGCATTATGCAAATCAAGAGGTTTACGTAGAGCTTCTTCAGGTTATAGATGGTAATAAAAAGAAACATCAAAACAAAAACAATGCTCCATTCTTGGAGGTCTTTAATGTTAACACTGTGTGTATATCCTTGGTGTTAATCCACCCTGCATTTTGTGAGCAATTTATTTCTGRATCTGTATTCACTTTATTCTTCTTCCATATATACACATTTAAGGGAGATAGACAAACAGCAKATGAAGGAAACAACATGTACAGTGGAATTCTGCAAATGCCTTGACTAATTAAGCTTTAATCTGCACCCATTTTCACACTGAATTTAGAGCCAAGCTGACTCTAGGGAAATGAGTGGCGTCACTGGGCCACATTTGTCTCTCTTTTCTGATAGCAAATGCACAAACTGAGCTATAAAACAGCAAGAACTCACTCAAGTTTACCAGTTTTTTGTTTACTCTAGCTTATGTTTTAGTTTCTTTAATGTAATAAGGAAATAAAAACACTCACACCCAATTATTGTGTAGAAACAAGTTTTGGTATWGAGCCGGTTGGTGTGAAATCACTTYTTTAAACATTTAACAACTAATTAAAATTATTGTCAAATGCAACATGTTTGTGGTGTAAATATTATTTTTTATTAAAATGGTGCAAGATTCTATCCTGTAAGCATAAAGTAACATTGCTTTTATTTTAGTATTTTTTTTTCTTTTTTAGCTAACAGTTGCCCACTTGGTTCCTTATTCCTGACTGACTGAACTCTTGTTTGACATTTGGAGAGTAAATCAATTCAAGTATTATAAAAATCACATTCTCCTAGTTGATGCTGTCCTGCTGTCTTTAGAGAAACAGACAGTTGAAGAGTGACTTTCACAACCTGCTGTGTGCACCACTGCCTGTGGAAAGGACATGAAGGCTTTATGATGAAAGGTTGCCCAAAGTTTGTATGGCAAGTTCACTTCCTGTCTGTGACACCCAGTCTATTTCTCTAGCTGAGGTAGAAGTCTATGACAGGATGACCTGTGCCAACTTTTCATCTAATCTCCTGACAACCCAAATAGAATAATATGTCAATGAAATGCTTTTGGTGTTCCCTTTTTATTTTGTGTCCCTCGCCTTGAAACAGTCACATTAGTACAGACAGGGTGACAGCAGCTTATGTTATTCTCAGCCAGCTAAAAAGTAAGWGTTATGTAATTTCATGTCAGGTACAAAGCATTAATGATTAAACAGAAAACACATTTTTTTTGTGGCCACACTACAACAAAATGTCTTTAATACAGTTTTGTTCCCACAGGCCACAGCGATTAATCATGCTTTAATGATGCCTCGATTCAATACCTTGGCTAAAACAAAAACAACATAGAGAAATTTAGAAAAAAAAAATGCCAGAGCAAAGTAACTTTAAATAACTGGTGAAACTGTGGGTGTAAGTACGTTAGCACGGCCTGAATTTCAGCATGAAATTGCAGACCTTGCTTGTAATTTCACAGAACTTTGGACTTTTATAGCAGACACTGTGGAAAATTTCCAGACACATTTTGTGCAATTTCATTTATTAACATTCAGCCAATGGAGCAGAACATGCTTACCAAGTCTGCAGTTTCCAACAGTGCAACGTTTCAACTTCACAATGCTTCTGATGTGCCTCTGTGAGTAGATAAGTTATACAAAGGCATTGTTGGGATGAATATTTATTACTCTGTAGCTTCTAAACTTTATTTTGATTCTGCTGTTTTGTTTGGTTTTTGATTTTTTTTTTATTCAAGCAATATTTTATTTGTTACAAATATTTGCTATGTTCACCATGAAAAGGTGAAAAGTGATCGTTTTGGCTGTTTTGTGTAAAAGGCAACAAGGTATGAGTTAAAACCAGATTAGCTAGAAAACAAGTTGTTGAGACTGGGGCAGTTTGTATCACCAGATGGTCTGACGACTTTATTCACGCCTGAAAGTTCAGGTAAGGCTTATTTAATTTAACAAAATGTGACTAAAATGTGTATGAAATCCTGATAGCTTGATTTGATTATTACTTACATCAAATATGACCTTCTTTAAGGTAATTGGGTAATTGTGTTTATAAAGCATTGCTTTATTCAGACTAAGGCCTTAATTAAGTTACTGTCAGAATATTGATGAGCATGTAAACATACCATTCGATGCATGCCAAATAGATGACCTCTATAAAAGGAGAGGAAGAGTAGCCACAAAAAACATTTTTGAAATTAGTTCCTACAAGACATCATGTTTGAAAAAGTCTACACATGACTGAGATTGCAGACCTGTATTTGAGGTTTTARGKTTTTAACAAAAAAGGGACATGGCACGGCAGCACTGACTTGGGATCAGCCTTRGTAAATGAAGAAACATTTTGAGTTTGAAAAGATGCTCTTTGTGTGTCCTTCATTGTTTAATTTCTTATGTGTGGATTACGTATGATATCCTTTACCATTTAATAACACCCAGATCTCATAAAACACACAAGGCCCACAGCAAACTGAATTTTGAATGAAAACAAAATCTAGCTCACACTGGKAAAGGGATGTCATACATTTTGTATTTTACTGGCAAGCTACAGTTTATGCTCATTAGGTTTGTTGTCTTTCCAAAATGTTTTAGAACAAAAATYTGGTTTAATATGGGTGCAGCAATATGACAGTCTGCTTTAACCAAACACACAATATTTTAGTTTTAATTGATTTTCTCCATTTGTAACAAACACTTGTTTTGTTTTGTTTTTTGTATTTTTTTTTTTTTGATGGAGAAGAAAAAAAGCTTGACATAGCCCTTTTTTCACTTTTACTTTTAGACACATTATGACTGGGACTGAGTGCAAAAAGCTAAGTGGAATAAGCCCACAGGGTTTTAGAAGTACCATATCTTTCAGTTCTCTTGTGGGCCCTATACAGTGTCCATCGGACTTAACAGCTTACAACTAAATGTGTGTATACATGGAGAAATATGTAGTTTTGGGTTCTTTTTTAATTGTGAAATTGCATTCATAAGTTAGGTTTCTTCCCCCATCTTTACCTGTGAAATTACCTTTTGTATAAAATTATTTGCTGATAAAGACACTGAAGTGCAGTTAAAATATAATAATAACATTTCATTATTTATTTATTTTTTGTGTATGTGTGTGTGTGGGGGTGGGGGTGGTATGAAATTTAAATAGACAAATTGAATATTGATTGGACATAGGAAAAATAACAACTAATAAAGCAAAAACCAGTGATAACATTCAGTTCTGTAGGTTCAGGCCAATAATCTGTGTTTTGATGAAATAAACAAAGCAAAAAGTATTTCAGCTAAAACCAAACACAGTATAAAATTCTAAAGTCACAGTCCACCAACAGCTCAGGAAGAACTGCCTTTGGAAATCTAAAGCTGCACGAAAGTCAATAATCATGTGGTGCAAGCAAATTGATCTGTAAATACTTCTTTATTTCTTTGTTGCATTTGCAAAGGTTTACAATAATGAAAATAAAAACTGTTCTCATTCATGGCCAGTAGGCTTAGCTGCAGATTTATTACACATAGAACACATATGTGACGTGCCACGGGAACAATTGCTGAAGCACAAACAGAGAAAGAAAAAAAAAAGGAAAAGCTGTAATTTTCTGAGAAAATAGTGATTTTCATTTTTTGGCAAAATTGAAGTTATGAAGAATCCACCCCATGTTTTAAATAGCAGTTTCATAGGTTTTAAAGTGGTAAACTTTGTATTTGAATTCAGCCTATTTTCAGAGTAAAAAGAGCAGACAGGTAATTTGCGTTTTGGGGAGGAGAGCTGCACAGCTGATTTACATGCTGGCTCTGTTTGGCTGCTCTCAGGCTGTTGGCACGCCGTTGTTATTGGTGAGCTTCAGGTTTTAAAGAAATGCATGGCTACTTAAACTAGTTATTAATGCTGATTTTAACGAACATGGATCAAGAAGGATTGAGAATTCAGCTCCACTGAACCACAGCTCTAAGCTACAACACGTCAGTGTCTACAACCCCTGGAAAAAAGTATGGAATCACCAGTCTTGGATGAGCACTCATTCAGACATTTCATTCTGTAAAACAAACAGATCAAAAACATGATACAATAATAAGGTCATTCCAAAGTGCACCTTGCTGGCTTTCAGGAACACTCAAAGAAATGAATACAAAACATTGTGGAAGTCAGTGAATGTTACTTTTATTGACCAAGCACAGGGGAAAAAATATGGAATCACTCAAAGCTGATGAAAAAAAGTATGGAATCACTCAAA
>NW_013952433.1:1187544-1195076 GCF_001266775.1 Austrofundulus limnaeus | reverse complement strand
TTTTATCATTTTCTTAAATTTACACAATCCTGCATTTTTAACATCGTTCCCCAAATTATTCCATAGAATAATACATAAAAATGAAGGTGTTGCACTTTTTTCTCCTGCCTTCTGTGCCCCCATGAAAAACACTGGCTCCATTTTGTTCCCCAGATAAATTTGGTCTAGAACTGCTAGAAAGTTAAACAAGTTGTTTTACAAATTAAAACAACAATCTATATTTTAGCAAGTAGTGTGACACTCCATAGACACTTGTTAATTTAATCATAGATAATAATGAATTTTAATCATAGACAAGAATGATTAAGAACACCCCCAAGAAGTGCCTCTGMTGGGGACAATTCCTCTGATACTTTGAGGCCTGTTTTCTCCCTAAACTTGTTTGCAGATTACCAACAGTCAAAGAGTAATATCTTTTTTTTTCTGATTGCCCTGTGTTTGACATCGTTGTATAGCTTAGAACCTACAATTTCAGATTACTCATAACTCAAAACACCCCCGGGGAGACTTGTTGCTGGTTTTCCCGTGGCGAGTCACATATTTAATGAAATGTAGCAACACAAACACTTATTTCAAAAGCTAATTCAACAAGTTTTTTTTTTGTAATATTTACTCTTTTTTTCCCCTCAAATCAATCTTATCATGCCCAAAGAGAAGACATCCAGATGGCCTTACAAATACATTGAAGATCACAAACTTCTGAACATCAGTCACAAAAAAGAGACACTATTCTTTTTTTTCTTTGTTTAACGTAGAGATGATTACAGCTACAACAGAGCCATACTGTCAAAGCATGTGAGGGAACAATGCAGACACAGGAGACTGGTTACTAAACCATACATAACTCTAATAGTGTTACCAATAAAAGTAAATGAACACGAAAACAAAGCACAATAGGTACCAGCAGAAGAATTATATTACAGCATTTATTAAAATTTAAAAGTGCAGAAGTCCAAACATTAATTCAAACTGATGTCAAACAAAGCAGCATCATAGACTACAGATCTATGCCGAACAAATAAAACTAATGTGATTACAGAGCGTGGTGCTGACTAAAATAATGTGGGCCTGGTAAAGATAAACTGAATCCKTGTGAAACATAAATGAAAAGAAAATCATACTGAGCAAGAAAARGTTGTCATTTTTACATTTTTTTCATATTCTTGTTATAAGAAAAAGCACACTAATATAAAATGACAGWAGATCACTGTTCATTTAAATTGTCGGTCATCTATCAATATTAAAAAAACAGCACATGATCTTACATTTAAACTGATACTTCTTCTGACTGGTTTTAGAATTTAGGTTTTCAGAAAAGAAATAAGAATGGTTTGCTTARGTAAAAATGTTTATAAATACACAAAAAATATATAAACTACTAATATGTGCAAAATGGTTAATCTGAGTTAATGGTTAAGAATATACATTCCTGTCATTCAAAGGTTTTCCCTAAACAACTTTCTTAATTATGAAAAAAATAAGAAGCGCTCATTTATGTTTTATGTGGCAATGCTTAGTAAATTATAGACTTGAGTCTGCTGACTGACAAGAATTACAAGACCCTAACTTTCTTCTCTATGTTCAAAAGACTTGTGTTTGCAGATGTTTTGAGGGGAGGGGATGTTAGCAGGTACAGACTGACATGAGCAGTGAACCAGTGGGAGATGTTTGAACAATTCAACAGCAATATCCAGTTGAGCAAAATGTCAGCAATACGCAGCAACACAACACTCGTGCATTTCGACTCTTATCCCAGGAGAGAATGTAATATAGCTGCGACATTTAGGAGAGAGGAAATGTAATAAAATAATGACACAGTATGATGGCAATAATAACAAGATATGATGGCTCTGTAATTAATGTTATGTCCATTTCTTAATTGGAAAAAGTCTTCTTAATTCATGTTTTCCCCCTCTCTGCTCAGAAGAACCACCAAGAATGAAACATGTTTATATCATGACAGTGATGAACAACTTAATTAAAAGCATTAATAACAGAATACTCAGAATACTAGTTTGTGTACACAATACATAAATTGATTTTGTGGCATGTGATAACTTAGCTAAGTGATATTGGTCTGATGTGAAACATTATTGTTTCTTAAATAGAAAGAAGTATCATTAAACCACTGTCCCTGCAGCAAATTTCTTGTTATTTGGGGAAAAATGTATTTATTCTAAACCCTCAAACAGCAGTGACTTGGGGTATGTTTGTAATGGAGTGAGTGTTTAATTATGTTTGGAAAATTAAAGAGGCAGGAAGAGACAATGAGGAATAAAGAAAATCTTGCAGTTACCATTAGTGGCTTTGCTTTGCCTGCCAATGTTATTGATGGCTGACAGAATGTCTCCAAGGCCTCATGCACCCAAGTGTGACAGAATGAGAGAAACAGTGTTGTCAGTGAGAAAATATTGGTGTTTATCAGTCAGCTCAGCTAGCCGCAATAAAAGGCATTCTGTTACGTACTGTACGTAAATGGCACGACACACTGCCTCCTTGGTCCTGATTGCTTCCCCCTGCATCGTCCCCTGTTGTCCCTTTTGACAGAGGGGCTTGACAGATAGATCACAAAGATGCACAATCATTGCATGGTAGAAACTCAGATGGAGTGCGCCCATTATTCTAAAGCAAAGCTGTCTGGGATGGCAAGGCCTGCAAGCCACATGGTGCCATGATAGATGGGGACCATTAATCAAGGCAGGACTGAGTCCTGAGATTGATGTGCAGAAATTCAAATGCTCAAGCAACATTTGGAAGATTAAGGCTGTGTGGGCAAGGATAGGAGGCTACCTTTCTATTGTAGAAAAGCAGATGTGATTATGAGCAGTCCGGTGGAGACCAACAAAATATATGTGCATGAGTATGCAGTTTTATTTATTAAGAATCATATGCAATCTTCAAAAAAATATGAGGAAAATAAACAAAATGACTACTTTTCATGATTATATTGCAAACATATTGAGGTTATTTCAATCCTCATGTTATTTATTTCCCTTTTGAAACACATTTTAATTATGTGAATATTATATATTATTATTCACCTTTATAAAATGGCTGAATGTAAAAGGAATTATGTACTGAAATGGGTGATAACAGAAAGGCAAAACTCATTTTGCAACAAGTCAACTAAGTATTTATTACATTCTCAGGGTCTTATTTACTCAAAAATTGTGTAGCTAAATAGGAATAAATCAGATATTTTTCATTTGTTTAATTTACAAAGCCCATGCAAAAGTGATCTGCACTCCAAACTGTGATGGTGTCTTTTTTCAGTATGGCAGCTTGTCCAATTATTTTTTAGCATGCATTTAGAGTAAAACAACCTATAAATATGCTAATGACTACTACAAAAATGCATCTGATTCTAAAAACTAGCACTGTTAGCCATACAACATTAGCGTGACAATTTTAAATTATTATTGCCTCAGATTCAGTGTGATCAAGACAAATAAAAGGCAATCTGTTGCATTGTTGGCCTAAGTAAAATGAAAAGCATGTTATTAAAGCTCTAAATTGATCTTAATTGTCAGTGTCACATGTAAAAAAATGTAATTGGTATTTTGCTTTCAGATAAAAATGGCATTTTTTAATCATAAAAAATGCAGCAGGTAACAGTTCACCTTCAGAGAGTGTAAAAATATACAGCCAATTAATTTATTAAATAATGACGTTTTACCCATKCCAGGCTCATTGAGAAACGTCTTCACACTTAGCAGAAAATTGTTTAACAGTCTTACTGAACACAAGAAGGTCTTGATATAATGTTTAGAAAAATCCAAACTGTATTATTCTGTATTGAGTGGCAGTCACAGGTTACATTCCATGTCCCTAGAGCCAGTCTTTGCCACCAGGAATCAACACGGCTAGGTACCCTCTTTCGCCTGCTGCCCAGCATGCATTGCACCAGACATTGATGGTCCACCCTGCGGGTGGTGGGTCCATGTAGAGGTGGCCTCCTGTAGCCTTTTAGGCTTCACTTGGCTGAGCCACAGGAGCCAAGGCTCGACCACCAGGCACCTGCCGGCGAGGACCCCCCCCACACACACACACACACACACACAAATACCTACACAGACCTGACTCCAGGGAAGTACCCCGGTTTCCCTATTCCGGGAGAGTTCATTGGTGCTTGTTGTGGTGGCAACCAAAGGAAAAGCTGGTGGACACCAGTGATAATGGAAGCCATCAGGTTGAAGAAGGAGGCCTTCTGGACTTGGCTTCCCTGGAGGTCTCCTGAAGCAGCTGATAGGTACAAGGTGGTAAAGAGAGTTGCAACTTCGGTGGTTGCAGATGCAAAAAAACTCAGGCGTGGGAGGAATTTGGGGAGGCGATGGAGAAGGACTTTTAGTTGGACTCGAGGGGGTTCTAGCAAACCATTCAGCAACTCAGAAAAGGAAAGCGTTCCCTGTCCCAGGTTGTACTTGGTTTGGGTGGGGAACTGTTGACCTGGAATGAGGYTATTGTTGGGTGGTGGAAGGAACACTTCGAGGATCTCATCAATCCACCCTCCATGTACACCTTTGAGGAAGCAGAATCTGAAGACTCGGGGGTAAATGAGTCCATTACCATGACAGAGGTCACTGGGGTAGTCAAAAAGTTCCTTGGTGGCAGGGTGCCAATGGTGGATGAGATTCGCCCAGAGCCCCCGTGGGGCTGTCATGGCTGACACATCTTTTCAACATTACATGGAGGACTGGGATAATTCCGGTGGAATGGCAGAATGGGGTTGRGGTTACCATTTTTAAAAAGGGGGACTGGAGAGTGTGTTCAAACACTTTTTACCCTCGCTGGGAAAGTTTACTCCAGGGRGTTGGAAGGGAGGCTCTGATCAATTGTCAAACCTTGGATTCAAGAGGAGCAGTGTGGCTTCTGTCCTGGGCATGGAACAGTTGACCAGATATTTATCCTTACAGAGTTGCTAATGGTGTCATGGGAGTTTGCCTCTACATGTGTTTTGCAGAATCGGAGWAGGCTTATAACCATGTTCCTCAAGGRATTCTGTGGAGGGTGCTGCAGGAGTATGGAGTGTCTGGGTTGCTACTCAGGGCAATCCAGTTCCTGAATAACCAAAGCAGGAGCTGTGTTAACATTCTTGGCACAAAGTCAAGCTTGTTCTCTGTGTGAGTTGGACTCCGCCAGGGCTGTTCCTTGTCTCTAATTCTGTTTGTTGTGTTTATGAACAGGATCTCAAGGTGCAGTCGAGGAGAGGAGGGTTCTCATRTCTGCTGTATGTAGATGATGTGGTTCTGTTGGTGTCTTCTAACCAAGACCTTCAGCATGCGCTGAGGCAGTTTGAAGCCAAGTGTGAAGCAGCTGGGATAAAAGTCAGTTCCTTTAAGTCTGAGGCCATGGTTCTCGACCGTAAAAGGGTGGAATGCCCCTTCTGGGTTCTGGGAGAGTGTCTGCCTCAAGAGAAGGAGTTTAAGTATCTGGGTGTCTTGTTTACAAGTGATGGTGGAATGAAGCGGAAGATGGATTGATGGATTGGGACATCGTCCTCAGGAATGAGGTAATTGCTTCGGTCAGTCATGTTGAAGAAAAAGCTGAGTCAAAAGGAAAAGCTCTCGATTTACTGGTCTATCTATGTTCCAACCCTCACCTACGGTCATGAGGTCTGGATCATGACCAAAAGAACAAAATCCCAGACACAAGCAACCGAAATGAGCTTCCTTCGCAGGGTGGCCACCAGGCTCATTCTCAGAGATAGGTTGAAGAGCTCCATTATCCAAGGGCAGAGKTGCTGTTCCTCCACATTGAAAGGAGTCAGTAGAGGTGGTTCCGGCATCTGATAGGATGCCTCCTGGACACCTCCCTTCAAAGYTGTTCTGGGTACATCCCACTGGTAGGATGCCCCAGGGAAAACACATGACTTGCTGGAGGGCTTATGTATTCTCTCTGGCCTGGGAACGCCTTTGAGTCCCCCAAGACAAGCTGGAAAGTGTTGCTGGGGATAGGGATGTCTGGGTTTCTCTCCTGGACCTGTTGCCTGCATGACCCGACTACAGATAAGCGGAAGGAGATGGAAATTGAAATAGTCACAGGAGATATGAGCCCAAATCCTGCAACTCAGTTTAGTCAAAGTATATTTTACAGTAAAATATATTTTAGGCTGATTGCATTATGTTACAATTTGATGTTTGTTCCATTTTGTCATTTTGTCACTCAGTTGCTCCGTCTTTTAACAGTATTACTCTATTACTACTTTCGAATATTTTTTATTATTTTTTTCATGATCATCTACTGATACTGTGAATCAATTAAACTACCAGAGGTGAAAATCATGGTTCATATTTGTAAGGTTTGAGTGCAAACAAAAATCCTGCAAGCACTGCATTGAAGACAGGCATGCATCAATAAAAACTTTAGAATAAGGTTTTGTGGAGAAAAATAAAGATCAAACAGCAATCAATATAACAAATAACATCATGATTTAATTGTACCCTAATAGATTTTTATGCTATATTATAAAATCAAATCAAACTGGCCGAACTTTAAAAAAACTAGAAAAAGAAACAAATCATTCCATATTAAACCACTACTCATTACATTTTTATTGCCTTTCATGGTGCATAATGTTAGCCATAAATTTACATTGTTTCCCAGCAGTTTCATTTTGGGTTTCACATCACCACAAAAAAAAAAAAAAAAAAAAAAAAAAAAAAAGAGAATGCTTAATAGTTTGAAATATATTTTTGCTCTGTGTCTTGGTTAGTGTTATTTGTATCTTGAATGCAAAGCACAGTGGTTTTGACTTTTCCTCACTCTGATTTAAAAAAAATCATGTTTGCAAACATACAGAGTAAATATGTTACACAGTCCATTACGATTACTGTGCCTTATTTTAGGTTGCACAATTAAAATGTTTAGGCTACGTTCTGATTTAGATTTGTGTAAATACTTTAAAAAGGCTGTCATTCTACATATGTATATTGAATGCACAGTATTCAGTAGGTCAGTTATTTTGGATTTACTGCATTTTTAAATACAAGGCTTGTTAACTTTAAATCTACTAAAATGCAGAAATATAAGTGCTCCACTTATTGTGTGTTGCAGAACTATTTAGACAGCTCTGGGGTCTCATTCATAAAGGATTGCATGGAAACCATACTAAAAGTGAACGTAAGGCCAAAAGGCGGAAATGGCGTACGCKAAAAAAAAATTCAGATTTATAAAACCGTGCGTACGCATGTTTCTGCGCATCTTTCCTTTATAAATCACAGCCGCACTTCAGAGTTTGTGCATGAGGTCCCACCTCAGGTTCTACCCTCTACATGCCCACACTCAACCATAAACAGTCAATGTAAAGTACCTCATGAATGTTAAGATGTATTTAAATCAGTCAGCTGATCAATACCAACAAAAATGATTGGTTCAGACACGCTCCTTTGTGTGTCTGGAGGTTGACAGGTGCTGACTGACAGCTGCTCACATGAACAGAATGTCTGTAAATGACACAGATTTTTCCTCATTTTGCTTTAGAGTAATCTAATGATTTTTATTTTTAAAAAAAACTCAGCTTCAAATTAATTTTC
>NW_013952433.1:1181872-1185132 GCF_001266775.1 Austrofundulus limnaeus | reverse complement strand
TCATCATCATCATCATCATCATCATCATCATCATCATCATTATGATTTATGTTTAATATAATTTAGCAGTCAATAAAGTACCTCGTCAACTAATACATTGAAATTATTTTACTTTATCCAAAACACATACCCTTTCACTCACAACTGAGTTTGTAGTGTTAATTCGAAAGGTATTTTGAAAATTATTTAATCAGTATGATTTCCTAAACATTCAACAACATTATGACAGTGTTAGGGCCATACTACAAGATTACTTTATTTTTAAATTAGGAGATTAAAGCCATAATATCATGTGAATAAAGTAATAATATTAAATGAAAAAATGGTGTATGGGAATAACATTTAATATAACAAAAATTAAGTCACACAAATGACAACAGAATTTTAAGCATTGATGATTGATTAGAAGAAATTGTGAAGACTTGGCTACTGGAAAGGCTTTAAACGCCCAACTGATCTTATTTAAATTTAGTCAAGAGGAGAAGGAGGGAAGGCAAAGAATGGATAGAAATAATGATAATATTACAAGGATAAAGTCGTAATATAAAAAAGTCCTCATAATATAAAAAAGTAATAATATCATGAGAATAAATTCATCATACACTCTAAAAATGAAATGTTGGATTTACTTGACCATGTTATGTTACCTGGTTCCACTTAACTGAGTTGAGTAAATTCAAAGCAACATACTCATGTTCTTTGGCTAAAAAACTGGTATATTTCTTTGAATTTACTCAACTCAGTTAAGTGGAACCAGGTAACATAACATGGTTAAGTAAATCCAACATTTCATTTTTTACAGTGCATAAAAGCATAATGTTGTACGGTCATGAGAATTCCTAAACAAACAAAAAATATTTTTACCATTTAGTTAAAATAAGGAATTTTGAGCATCTTGTGAAGTTAGACTTTGTTATCAGATTTACAAAGAAAGAAATATTTAATCTTTTAATGCATCATGATCAAACTATCAGTGGCAGGATTTGAAACGATTGTGCAAATGACAATAGGGAATCATATGATAAACGGAAGCCATATGACAGTGCAGTTAATAGTTGCATTGACAGATTTGCTTGTCACAAGGTGGATGGAAGCCTATTACACTCACTTTGACCCAAAAGTAAATGAAATACTTTATAAACAGTGGTAGGCATTGAAGGTTTTTCTTGACTTTTCTTGTACTTTTTTRTCGTAATATTAAAACTATTCTTGGAATGAAAAATAAATAAATAAATCTTGTTGTATAGCCCTAATATTTATCAATAAAACTTGCTCACTTAAGCTGAGCTAGACAAAATTTAAGTGACATGTTTATTTTCTTTTGATGAGACATTTCTGTTGTGAATTAATGTGTGTAATAAAAAGTTGAGTGCAAAGTAACAATTGTTAATTGTGACCGTTTTTAAACGGATTTATTAAAACTGAATACCAAACATTTTCAGTAGACAATCACAGGTGTTGGAATTTGTGTCAACCTCCCTTTGCATTGTGATGAAATTTCCTATCTTGATATTGGCTTTGAGGATATTATCTTTCCAAAGCCATATATCATAACTGGCTGGGAGTATGTGCCGATGACTCTAACGTAGTCATATGACTCATCTTGTTCTTCTGTACTTGCTTTACCTTCTGCAGGGCTTTTATTGTCAATGACTTCCTTGCAGCTTTCTTGTGCACAAGACAGAATCAAGTCAAAAATATAACCATGGTTGTATTTTTGTGGGAGCTCAAAGTATATTTTAATGTCCTTAACACCAAGTACTTTGCTTTCAGGTAATTTGGTGACATTTTTGAGTACCATTTGACCAAATATAAATAATTCCTGATTGACATTCTGGTGTAGTTGCATATTGTGGCATGGTTGATTAACATATTTTTGTCATTCTTGCAATGAAGCTTGATATCATATAAAAGGTGGTTGAGATGACTCCTCTTCAGAATGACTATCTGTTGCCACACTCAAAGGTGATATGGCTGATAAAGTCAGGTCTATGCAGAACAGCAGGAAATATGTTTCTGCATTTAATTTAACAGCATCTCTTCATTRTAGTTATGCTCTCTTTGTTTTGAAAATTGTCTTACAGTTACCCATTGAATCTGATGTATTTTTGCCTCTTAGTAGGCTCAGCCCGAGTACCGAGGCATCTCAGATGACACATGTGTTCCCTCCACATCCATTCACTTTAATAGTCTGTGGTGTTTTCAAATGCACTAGACCTCTCGTAAGGAGAATAGTCTGTGTGAGAAATTGGGCCACCGTTCATCAGGCCTTAGCGTGACCCTGTTGTGCTCTCTCAGCAAGATTCAGGCAGTCCCCAACTTTTCTGTTTCACCATTTTCAGCTTGCATCTGTAGAACATAAACAATGCAGTGTTTGTAATGAGAAATGGCAAGCAAGGAGCGAGGCGAGGGATGAGACCTCATAGACTGCAACCTCTATGCTCCCTCTCTATTTCTGTGTGCAAGTGAAAACAAGAGGACTGCCAAGGGGAGAGATGTACAAAAAATTGCTTCTGTTGAATGCAGTTCTACGCCTTTATTGCTTCCTGTAATTGCTTCTCTGACAGGTAACTGGCCTTCTCTTGTCCGTGTTTTTCACTGTTGAAGGATTGTACCCTACAAAACATGTAGCAAACCACACCTGAGTCATAAATTCTACTTTGAAGCAAGTATTGAAGGTGCACATAATAATAATATAATAGACTTAAACATATGCAGAATTAGATCACCAAATAATATATTCTCCAGACAGGCATTTTTCTAAACCTTTAAAACCATTGCAGCTAATATCAAAGTAGTATTCAACAATGGTGAATACATCCTCACCTTTATAATATATTTATTTATTGTAATACCATATATTAAATGTTAAATGCACTACTTTTTACGGCTACAATTTTATTACACCAGGATAAAAGGTAACATATTTGAAAAATACACAAGGTGATTTACAAACACCCATCTTGTATTCTTACTAATTTGTTTGCTCTGAATATGCATATGGTGTGTTGATGAAAATAAGCACCAATATTGCAAAGGTTACAGGTTTAGTCCCTAGTGAGGGCAACAATGCTAATGGTGCATGCACTCACTGCATGATAAATGCACTAGAATTTGAACACAGTCACCGTGTAATAGGATGTATTAAATAGAGAATTTAGGTAGATAAAAGAGGTAAACTTCCAATACTGGTTTTATCAGTTCCTGTGTTCAGTAAGATTTGTGGTAAAATGTAAATCACTTTGAATATTATATATATA
>NW_013952433.1:1175940-1181242 GCF_001266775.1 Austrofundulus limnaeus | reverse complement strand
GGGTAGGACCAAGGTGTGAATTGAGTTTAGATTAGTTTTAGGAACAAGTAGGTACCTGTGAGGTTAATTTTAGGGTAAATGGTCAGGGTTAGGATATAAAATTTCCAAAAAATGAATGGAAGTCAATGGAAAGTTCTCACAAGGATATAGAGACATAGTAGGTGTGTCTGTGTGTGTGTGTGTGTGGGGGGGTATATTTATTTGATCCTTTTAAAAATACTTTTTGTGCTTGTGTGTTCTGATCCTGCCTCAACAACATTTTGTGGGGAGAAGGTTCACACAAAGGTTCGCTTTGATAGGAACTTTAATAAGACCAAACAAATCTGTCATACAAAAACTTACAATTAAACTAAAATTCAAAACATTAAATCAATTATTATTCAAAATTAGCATTATATTTGCTGTTTAAGTACTCGACTTGTGTTTGCAACAAAGATCCACTAACATAATGTTTGACATGATAGCCTAATTAACAAGAAACCATGCTGGCAGGCTGTTGTGATGAACACACAAGGGCCAGGGAGGTAAGGCAGGCATGACAAGATGACAGTGGCGACTGACCTGTGAGACACACAGAACACGAAAAACAACTGGTAAGTATTTCCGTCTGATTGAGCGCAGAATCCTCGATGCAGCCTGAGTATTACCAGATTGCTGGAAGCAACAGTTCTGCGATGAGTTAAGAAAAAGCTGAAGAAGACAAATTGCTTCACGATAAGTTGATGGGACACATCTGTGCTGCGAAACACCCCAGGATCCAGACCACCATCACACACAGGTTCTGACAGATGTGGCACATACAGAAACTAGAGAAAACATCTGCACTCAAAGAAAGATAAAAGGGGAAAGGAAAACAAAGGAAGACAGAGAAACACCCCACAGGCTACTGTAGCTGTGATGTACACAAATACCCACATCTTTTTTTTTTTTACAATGTAGGTTACTAGTAAAATATWATCTGCTTTTTGTAAGTTAAAAAAGGCATTGAAGGAGCAAAGGTCACACAAAAACCTTTGTTTTTAGGCAGGCATTTTTGTTGTCACTTTTTAAAAAATCAATTCACTGGAATACTTGGATGTGGAGTTTTCATCATGAAAAAAACATTACATCTTGTACATATTTTAAACAGACTAAATAAACTGTGTGAAGTCCCCTTTACACAGGAGGTGACACGCTCCACTCTAAAACCCATTTGTGTGTATGTGGTGCGTGACGGCAGCGCTGCAATGTGCTGCACCGAGCTAAGCTGAGTGCTGGACYGAGTGCAGATTGCTGGCATGTGTGCCGCTCTGCACCAAACTTAAAATGATCTGAACTTAAGTGCAGCATGTAGCGTGGCTCTGTCGGCACCTCTGAATAGTTTGTGTGCAAGTTCGCTGTTTAAAATGTAGGTTTCACTTGGTCTTAGAAAACCCGTTTTAGTGGTTCATGCCATAAATGTCTCCCTAATGAAGTGTGGGTTACATTAATGTGTTGGCATAGCTGCAGTTTCATGTTTAACTGAAATAATTCAACATCTTCTGGTATGCATAGATGTTTTTTTAGAAGCATATAGAGGAGGTGTTTTTTTCTTGATTATTATTAATATAAACACAGATGACTGATTACACAAATGCCTCGATGCCCTGTGTTTATCCTATTTCTGCAGCATTAATGCACTTTAATCTTCTCACATTTATCCTTGAAAGAAAAAAAAATGAGGAAAGTGATTTAAAGGCTGCTTTGTTGAGAACGACTGAAACACAAACTGTGAAACCTATTTTATATGATACAGGGGTACATGGCTTGAAATAAATCAACAAACTAAAAATTAAATGAAGCCTGGRGATTTGCATGATTTACTGACYTTTTTATTTTACTTTCTAAACGAAACCAAAACAAAATTCTTCTTGACTTAACGGTTGTTTTCTAGTTTGTATATGTGTCATCAACATGTAATGCTGTTTTAATATTCAGTGTAGGAACAGCCACCTTTTTTTACACATATCAGAAGTGTTTATCACATCACTGCACACTTCAAGCCCATTTTTTTTACTTGATGCAGTCTGTCTGCAGTTGTTATGGGGGCAGTGGTTCAGACCTCTCAGCTCTGTGTACTGATGTGCACAAAAAAAAAAAAGTTGACAAATGGCTTTTGAAGCAGTGAATGGCAGACTATATTCCACTGTTGCTTCCTAGAGTGGCCAAAAGAGCATATAATATGTGTGTACAGATACAGTACAACTGTGGGTTGAATGTTTAAATTAGAGTCAATTACACCATTTCTACAAAGTAAAATCATCCATGCATTGTAGTCAAAAAGAGGTAATCATCTTTAGATGCAAAACCACATTGCTCTTTTAAATTCCAGCACAGCTTGTGTAATTAGTCGCTTGTTTGAGACATCTTTTTTTTTTTCTTTTTTTTTTTGCTTTCTGGTTTATCATGGTGCAATACACTGGAAACTCCTCTATAAGCTTGAAAGCTAGTATTCCTCAGAGTTTTGTATCCTGCTGGTGAGCAAGGTAAAACAACCTACAGGCCTAAAATGTGCATGACTTAAAAAAAGGAAAAAGAAAAAAAAAGAAACATTTGTCAAAGACATAGTACATTGCCCTGATGCAATTTTTCTCCACCTCACAGCTTCCACCACCATTTCACATTTGCTAAAGATAAATCAGAAAAAAAAGGAAACATTGGAAATATAATAGCTCTTGTAGTGTTCTTAGGTTTATACAGTAAATGCATGTAGGATTCATGTTTTGGCAGCAGGATGGATCAGCTGTTAGCAATGATGTTTCACAGCAAGAAGGTCTTGGGTTTGATCCCCGGTTCGTACTCAAGGTCTTCCTATGTGGAGTTTGCATGTCCTTTTCATGCTTTTGTGGGTTTTCGAATGCCTCCATTGCAAAAGTGATTTTTGATCTCAGTGGGATTTCCCTGGTTAAATAAAAGTTAACAAACTGTTAAAGTTCTGTTATGTTTTTACGACTTGGGTGGCTGTAACTGCATGAGGCAGAGGAGATTGTGTTAGCAGAAAAAGAATAAGATACAAACAAAGACTGTGTCTCAATTCATTTGTGTCGGTGGCATAAATGGCTGTGAAATGAGACAGTCTAGTCTACAGAATGTTGACTATGTTTGAGTGCCTACGCGCTGCCTCGTTACCATGATGATACATTTTATATCACATCACTTTAGTTGTATTTTCAAAGTATAACTTCACAAAATTCCTTTTTATTGAAAAAAGTTACAAGTAAACAAAAAAAATCATTAATAATTTGGTTTAAGCTCCAGTATCGGTACGTGTAACTGCATTTTATTTAACATCTCATTGCAACAAAAGTTTATTAAGCTAAGTTGTTCAACATGATGAATTTCTGTCATTTTGAATGTGGCCAGGACAGATTTCTATCATTCAAGAAAAAGGAAAAACAAATCTGGTTAAAGCCATCCAGTCTACCCCTAAACAACAAACTACTTTCAACAAATCAAATGAACCCCATCCACTTTTATCCAATCAGAACAAAGCAGGGGGTTGGTCTTTCAGTGAAGCCAGGTGCATTGCAGAAGCAGCAGTCGGAGCAGCGGTCAGTCCCGAGTGAGTAGACATCTTGTCTCTGCCTTCACTTTACTCCGAAGCTTCCCAAGACTTTGGTCTGTAACTTTGTGTTAAATGTTTATGTGTTCA
This sequence comes from Austrofundulus limnaeus, assembly GCF_001266775.1. Lineage (NCBI taxonomy): Eukaryota > Metazoa > Chordata > Actinopteri > Cyprinodontiformes > Rivulidae > Austrofundulus > Austrofundulus limnaeus. Next base: position 1,177,572 of record NW_013952433.1, on the reverse strand, counting down.
GATCTTCGTCATCCAACAGATATGTCCAACTTTGTGTGCAGCGCATCATTCAAACAGTTGGTTTGTTCGTCAAGCTTTTGCTCTCCTATCCTACAACATTTCTCAAGTTATTATGTGTACTATATCATTTTGGTGAATACTACAACAACGTAAGCACCAAGTATAAACACCTTCATCGCTGGCGAGGGTGTGCGCGCCCTGCACGAGGACCCAAAGCACAAACCAAGCTTTTGGAGACAGCTGCCATGAGAGTGCACTGCTGCACATGCAGGCTGTGAGTCTCTGAGATTCATTGTTTGAGTTGCTTCTAATTAAACAATATTAACTAACAGACAAACATTTGTTTGTTCTATATTAAAGCAAAGATTAATCTATGTTTAATGTTACCCACTCATTATTGCCAGGAGAATGGTTCAGGTTAAATTCTTTGTGTGACGCTTCATTGGTGGAAAAACAGTGTACTTTTACTAAGGGCTTATACACAGTGTATAATGTTAGAAGGCTAATGTGTACATGCCCTTAGTCAAATTACACAGGATAGCATTAGGATTATAAAATACATGTGGTGGTGGGGTGGCAGCGGTTATGAAAAATATTTTGGACAAAAGATTGTTTTCATTTTAACCCATGGACGCAGGGCAGTGATGTAAGTGGCTTAAAAATAAGTCCTTCAGCAGTTTTCCTGTAAATGTAAAGAAGGTTAGGCTAGCTTGTGTTCATAATTTAGAATTTATTTAATTGACCATTATTGTGTTTTACTTAATGTGCATGGAATAATAATATTATGTGTTGGAGGCAAGTTATGTCAATAATCCATGATAGGAAAACAAAAATAATAAATTAATTAATTAAAACTGTTGGTTACATGGAGATAAGTACTCAGAAAACATTCCACACGCACACACACAAAAAAAAAAAAAAAAAAAAAAACATTTCATGAATATCTGCTTATGGTTTTCCTGGGCAATAAAAATGTTTCCTATTTTGTGTTATAAAAATAACTTATTCTGAGAGCATAAACTGATCTAACACAGTCTGTGACATCACAAATATATTATTGGTGTCGGTCAAATTTTCAATTGTGGCTGAAACAAAAAAAATAGAGAGAAAGACAATCTCATTCCCAATGATACTCTTAAACTGATTTATTTGATCTGCTGTGACACAAGGGTTACAAAGAATCATAGCAGTGAACCGCGTGGTGCTTCCAAATAAAAGCAACTCAAACTCATCTGGATTTTCTCTTTCTAAAATTGTCTTGCTTTGATTTCATGTTTCACACTCACTGACTTTGACATCAATGCTGATATTGTCATTATAAATGTCAGTTCTGTGCTTTTTTTAAAAAAATACATATATTCTGCTTCCTCTCTCTGGTTTGTCATTGAATCCCTGAGGTGATTATAGTAGCAGTGATGGATGTGGGTTTAATGCATCAGCAGGTGTAGATTTGCTTTTGCTCAGTGTTTGTGATATGACAGCCTGTCTTTGCATGTTCCTCTGTCCCTTCAAGTTTTGTTTTTCTGAGTACTAATGTGTAACAGATCAATGCCATCTTAGGTTAAGTGACATAAATAGGTATTAAAACATCAAAACACACACACACACACACACACACACACACACACACAC
>NW_013952433.1:1171228-1175580 GCF_001266775.1 Austrofundulus limnaeus | reverse complement strand
CACACACACACACACACACACACACACACACACACACACACACACACATATTTGTTTATTTTACAGTTTTTGCAGATGCAAATGCATGCAAATCACATTTTTTTTCTCTTACTCACAGCAAACTTTCTAAGTAATCATTAGTTTTTAGTTAAATGAGTTACAACAACACCTAATTTCCCTCTGGGATCAATAAAGTATTTTTGAATTGAATTGAATTGAATWGAAGTAATGTATGTCAGTGGGAGTTCTTGTGCCTGAAGAAGCAAAAGGCAAAACAAAAAACCTCACTTTGCCTGAGAGGGGAAAAAAGAAAGAAGAGACAAAAAAAACTTCATTTGTTGACTTGCTGTTCTTACCAATGCCTAAACCTATCAATTTAAAATTAGTAGATATTTAGATACTATATGCTGTTCAAGAAACAGGAAAAAAAAAGATCTATACAAACACCCAGACAATCTGTACACGAGTCCTCATAAAACGACATCTAGAACTTTTGTCTTTTTATTCTGAACACAACCTTTCCAGAGCATGATTTTTCAAATGTCCAGCTTGTGCATTGCGCTAGGGCTTTGGGAGAATTACCAGAAACAGACTTTACACAATACCTCAGCAAGGCATGGCACAGCAAAGAGAAGTGTGCAGCGCAATGACTTTTATTTGCATTGACATATGTGGTGGTGTTTGCCAACTCTGCTCTGTGAATTGTGATAAGCGCACATAGCTAAAAACAACAGGATTAGATGTGGCTTTGTTCCACACAGATGCTATGCTTCTCACCTGTTTCTGTGTTTGCTTGTTTAGGCATCTTTGTCCAGGCAACATTGCAAAGAAAGGCATAGAAAGTGAAGGACAAATGTTTTCTCTATGAAATATTTTGTAAAGCACACAAAGCCGTCTAAGCTTGCAGCACCATGTGCAACACCTTATGGCTGTGAAATGCATTTACACAACTATTATTTTTCAAGAGTTGGTGTTACAGTTTAGCTTGATTGATTAGAACCCCAAGATGCAGAAGTGGGTGAGGTGGCAAAAAGTGATTTAATAAAACAAAAACAAAGATGCTGACGTGGCAGCAAACAAGAACAAGGGATATGGGCAGGAACATGAACATCAAACAGAGAACAAAGATCTGACAAAGACTGAGGACAAAGGACAGAATATAAAGGAAGAACTAATGAGGTAAAACAAGAAACACCTGGGGAAGAAACATGAGGATCAGGTGTGAGTGGGCGGGGCTAGAGCAAAGGCAGACAGGAAGAAGAAAACAGGAGGAAAAGACAGAAAACTTGGACTAAATCATAAGCACAGACACAAATCATGACAGTTGGACTGTAGTTTATTATTTTTTATTGCACATAAAAGTGCAAAAGTAAAGTTTGTTAATCTTCCATGACTGTAATATGTTCAATAAAAACATCCACATATACTGTAGTGCACCAATTTCTTTATTGATTTAACTTTATATCCATACAGGTGCAGGGCTTTTAGTACCTAATTCCTGTTAGTACATATTTTCATTACATGAACTTTTCTTTTTTATAGTATCAACATTAACATTGTTTTAAAGGTTGTAAAAATCCTATTTTTTTTATTTATTTCTTAGGGATGGAATATTAAGCTATACATAAACAGTGTTTATGGATTTCTATAAACTACTCGTCTGACATGCAAATGTAGAAAATCTCCATTTTCAATTTTTTTTAATTTGTGATTTCAATACATTTTCTGAAGAATAATGCTTTATTTATTAGATCAAGAGATATGTAACATGCTGCATGCTGCTCTCAAATCACCCATTTAATAACATGTTTTATCCTTTGTTGCTGGTCTTTTTCAGCTCATCTATTTATRGTCCCTTTTTTATTTTTCTCTTTAGTTTCCTCCAATTTGCAGAACTGAAAAAAAGATACCCATTATTTCCATTTTTAAATCACCTTTCTCATTTTCACATGTTTATGTACAGTGCATGCATGTCATTACTGTTTGCCTGTCAGACATTTCCTGGAAAGGTGAATAATGTCTGTTACATTATAAGAGGGAAGCAAAAATAGACATAGATTTGCAGGAATATTTAAAAACTTATACCTGACAATAATATAAGCACTCCAACTTTAATGTTTGACAACGTTTTTGTAAATTGGAATGGTTTAGAATCTGACAATTTCTGTGCAACTTTCTTTACATAAAACATTATCATGTTTGTGCATCTGTGTGTGTTTGTAAGTGTATGAATGTATGTGTGAGAGAAGGAGAGAAAGAAGAAGTAGAGAGAGGTAGGATATGTTGGAAGGTGGAAACAGTGTTTTTATTGTAACATGAAACCAAATTGAAAGTGTTAATGTAGAATTTTCATCTGTCTTCATCACCCTTTTAACTGTTTTTTTTTTTGTTCTTAATTATATGCAAAAGATCTGAGACTACAAACAAACATTTTAAAAATCCACTGCTCTTTGGCAGTGACAGAATCTAAGCCTTTAAATAGAATCGTTTTACACTCTGTAGATTTTTGTCAGTGTGAGAAATTATCAACCCCTAAGAAGTCTGACTGTGGGTGTGCTAACATGTCTGAAAGTATTCTTTGGTCTTTCCTCACCCTGCAGGCACTTTTCTTTTAGTTAGCTGGTGCTCTCCCTTTGACTGTTTCTTTCTTTTTTTGTCTTTTATTTTTTCCCCATGTCTAAAAGATAGAGCTACTCTTTCTGTTTGTGGACTTTGACATTCACTGAATTATGAAGTAATAAATGTCACCATTTGTCAAGAACGTCTGCTTTTTGATTGCCGAACCATAGACAATTTGTTCCTCTGTGCCAGAGGTAGAAGCCAGCGTTTCGTCATTTGAATTTCCAAACTGTTTATTTTTTGTTTGTTTTATGCTTTCAACATCTAATTATTATTTTTAGAAAATATTTTGTGCAATCTTGCAAAATCTATGCAAAATTACAAGTGTTCAAAACAAACACCTACTTAAAAAACAGGATTTGCACAAAATACATTACAAACACCCCTTAAATTTGTTTTAGAAATTGTCACATCATTTTATATATACATATATACATATAAAATATAATGTCACCATAGATAGATAACTATCAAGGATTTATCAATAACAAACTCTCTCTTGTCCAATGGAAATGATTTACGTCTGATATCTTATTGTTTTTTCCTTATAAATATACTGTTGTTTTAACATTTAAGTTTATTTTCTTTTGCCAATTTTGTGAATTAATTTAGATAATTTTCAGAGGTACGTTTTTGATTACTTTAGTGTGAGGTGCTGTATGGATGTTTTGCATTTTTAAATTTAATTCATGTGATGCTTAGCTTAACAAGAGGCAAAACTATATGTTAAACTTGTTAAAACATTTTTCTTGACAGAATCAAATTCAGATCAAGTCATTTGTGTCATACAGAGTAGCTGTGTTTGTATTTTTTCTTCCTCAGTTTTGCTGAAAATGTCTAAACCCTGCACATTCATCTATATGATGTGTGTGCAACTTCCTCTTTCCTCAATAAATATCACAAAACATTTCAGAGCTTTATGATTCCAAGGTCTCAAGCTGCACCAGCTGAATGAAGCACACTGCATGATACTGAAYTACAGAGTGTTATATAAAACTTTTTTTTTTCTGTTGGCAAGAGATAACATACCCTTTGTGGTTGTTTGCCTTGGTGTTATAAACCTTTTACATAATCTGGTTTTGCAGCAACTAAAAATTTAGTTCTCATTCCATTGGTATGCAAAGAAGCTGCTACTCTCCAAACTCTGTGGCATAATAGCAATGCAAGAAATAAATTTAACCAAGACATGGACTTAATATACACTGTATGTTATTCCTTTTTGTGCATTGCTGCCACAATTTAGATTGTATTACCTGAGTTTGTTCAGAGAGGAAACACACTCACACACACACACAAACAATTTGTGTTGACTAAACTGTGGCAGCATTTCAAATGAAACCGATGTGTATTCAACTAATCACAATTTTACTTATAGTTTTAATAAGACATTATTTTTCAAGATAAAATACAAAACAATAACATGTTACATTTACTCTATTCAGCTGTTGACATCGTTTGCTTAAGTAAATATAAGAGATATGTTTCTTTTTTTATTTTTATTTTGAGCGAATAGCGTTTTTCTCTGTAAAGACAGAATATTATTACTTCCTTAATGTAAGTTCACCATTTTTGTTCATTAGCTATTAAACTTTCCTGAATAGTTTAAGTTTAATTGCAGCTTAGCTTTCAGTTTTAAATCAATCTAGTTAATACATTTTCTGAAAGCAGCACTTTGTGGTCCAAGCATTGTTAAATGTATTTTGCAAATTATTTAGTGTTATACATATATACTG
>NW_013952433.1:1167751-1170731 GCF_001266775.1 Austrofundulus limnaeus | reverse complement strand
GATTGATTGATTGATTGATTGATTGATTGATTGATTGATTGATTGATTGATTGATTGATTGATTGATTGATTGATTGATTGATTGATTGGCAGATATTGAGTTCTTGTAAATGTTTAGCTACTATCAGTGTTTTCTTTCTAAAATTGATAAAATTGATAATTTGTATGATAATGTGTTTTAAATGTTAAAAAGTCCATTTATTTGTAAAAAAATAAAACTGAAATAAAAAGGCTTCTCCAAAAAAGAGAAAGTGAAACAAAGTTCACATTGTTACTTTGACCACCTATATGTAACTCTGGCTGCCTGAATCCACTTTTTGAGATCCCGTTTTTGAGACTGACATTTCTCTGCTGTTTCAGGCACACATTTTCAGCTAAGCAGTTGAGTGCCTTTTTCACTCATGAGGTGTTCTTAAAAAAAACACTTTAGAGACTTGTGAAGATTCTTAGAATTTTTGGCAGGACATTTTGACCTGAAGCATCAATGTGTTTAAGTGTTTTCTTGCCCTTTAAGTCAGTTGAAGTTTGAAAAGCCTCAAGGCATCCCACCATCCTGCATACTCACAAGCTATAGAATTTATATTTAGGTATTTAATAGATATACTCTCAGACAGATTGAGTTACGTTTTTGGGATAAAGTTCTGTTGATTTGGGTCCAGTCTAAGAATAACGCTTGGCAATCTGAAACCAGTCCCTACACACACTGCCATCTTTAAAAGCTGACATATAGCCTGGCAGGAGCTACATTATGTGTGCATCATGAGTTGTGTAAATTCACTCTGAATTGTCCTTGGTAACAAAAAAAAAAAAAACTAAACAAAAACAAAACAAAAAAAAAAACAAACATTTAAAATAAAGTGCTGGCAAAGTTTGATTCAGTGTGCAACAAAAACTAGAAATGTTGGAACATGAAAGACTAACAGATTAAGCCAAGCCTAGAAATATAAGGACTTTTACTGATTTTTAAAGAAGACATATCATGCTTTTAAAGCCTTCTTTTCCCCTTTTATATCATTCAGTTGGACTCTATATAAAGTGGAACTGCAATACTTTGGTCTGCTCATAATTTTACCTTTACCAGCCCCATTTTCACCCTTTTTCTGAGGTGGGTCTCAGATCAACTCTTTAAATACAAACAACAATCTTCACACCCCACCAACACTTCCAGAGTGGTCAATTGTACTTTGGTAGAGGGGTTTATGATTATATAGCAGCTCAGAACCTTTTCATTTACTGATTAATTAAAAGATGTCAACAACGGAAGACTTGTCTATCCAGCCTTACATGTTGGAGCCAGAGTCTGACTCAGAGTCAGAGGAGAATGAAGACGACAAAACTGGTTAGTTGGTAGGTCCAGACCTTATTTAGCAGTCCTGTCACAAATACTTTGATGTAACAGTCCAGAAAACAACATAGAAAATAAGGAAAACAGAACAGGTTGAAAATAATGACCCAAAAACAATAGAAATATATCTTTGCACCACTGGGAGAGACTAAATTCAAATTTTCTGCACTTCTAGAGACTCCAAGTACACAACAAAAAATATTTAACAACTAAAAATGTGGATTTTGCATGATATCTCCCCTTTAACACCTACTTAATATGTGGCAAAAACATTCACTTGTTATGTTTTACTGTTGTCTTGTGTGTGTTTTAATATATTCCTAAACTTATGGTTTCCAAGGTGTGATTGTCTGCCTTTTCAGATTCATTTAATCATTTGTAAACCTGCCTGTGGAGTCTTCATCACCCTATGACTGCCAGTCATTTAGTGATATACGCATTTGGTTCAGGTAAAAAAAAACTTAGACTCTTTCTGTTAAACCTGTCTCTTTTGCTCCTAATCCCACTTTAGAAATTGTTACACTTGAACCTGACACAGGTGCTCAGAGGTGACTTTGACAGAGATATCTCAGAGCTTTGCAAAGAATAGAAGCTGCAGAGAATGAGATGCCAGTTGCAGATTTACACGCCTCCACAAGCTCACTGCACATCATTAAAGCCAGAGGCTGCAGTGGCTTCATTTCTGTCCTAGCCCACACAGGCTACACCAGGACCCTGCACATTGATTTATCTCAGCTGTCTTTCTGAACGGCTTTTCCCACCAAGAGAGAGAGATGGGGGCTGACGAGATTTACGCGTGTATATGAGATGAAATTCATTTTAGGAACAGTGCATGATCCCTCTGACAGAAAAGAACATTTTCCCTCTTTTTGGCTCCTGTTGCCATTCTCTCTACCATCACCTCTTCTGCCACAGACACAATCATGATTCCCAGAAAATGTGGCGGACACTTAAATGCTTTCTGTCCTTTAAAACACCTCCAGCATTTACACTTTCTTTTTTTTTTTTTGATTTTGTTCAAAGGACTACTGGGTGTCCTTAATGTTTTAGAACTTTTATTTTTCTTTCTTATCTAAGACTCTTTTGATAATGGATATAAAGCAGGCTGAGAGAGAGAAATGACGTGCAAAAGTGTACTTAATTCCTATGACATTAACCTAAACCTGCTGAAATCAGAACATTGCTCTCCTGTGTTCTAAATCTTGTTTTGCTAATATTTAATCTGAACACAAACACATTAGTCAAAGTTTTATGGGTAAAAAGAACACCTTCAATCACGCATGATCGACAAAATGTGGTTCTCATACAAGTACACTCAGACATTTTACAGTAKAAATAACTTTAAAATTTTACAATGATTCAAAAACTGGTGTCAAAAGAAAAGTTTATTCAACATAAAACTTAGGCCTTAAAATCAAAATGGGTTGACTCACCCTTTGTTAATTATTTGATGCAGTTTGGCACTATAACAACAAAAACAATGTTTTTTTTTAAATTGAAAAAAAATGTCAAAGGCCATGGGTCTTTAAAAAGAATATATACATACAGTATATATACTTAATGTGAAATTGATGACAATGTAAAGGCTTTAAAATCCGATTTTCATAAATGGATATAAAACTTTTGAGATTAGAG
>NW_013952433.1:1161678-1167741 GCF_001266775.1 Austrofundulus limnaeus | reverse complement strand
ATATTACTGTGGCCAGCAAAATATATTAACTCACATATAATATAATTGTTTCATGAGTGTGTTAAGTTATGGTAACTTATGAAGCTGTCAGTTCTGTCAGATGCAGATTTATTTTCTCTACACACATTTGGACATTRCTTTCATGTCCTTGTTCAGCAAGGTAACCATAACAGGGCTGTTTCTACATTAATTACTCTCAGAGTCCCGATAAAGCTGACAAATGACTTCTTTCCTCTTCCTGCTGGTGACATTCTGTATTCATGGTGGATGATTCCACTTGCAGAGAAGTWTCCCATGCAGTCTATTCTCTCTTCCCAGCTCCCTTTTTTTTACTCCAACCCTCAATTTCTTTTTATCAAGTCCAAGGAAAAATTAGGGCTTAGCGCCTTGATGGTAAATTGAAATTCACCGAAGCATTTACATGACATTTAGCGATGGATGCATAATACAGGAATAATAAAACATGTGTCAAATTGAATGGATATGCTCTCTGCCTTGTGCTATCTCATCATTAAGCCTACGCATACAACAGTAGGGAAATATTTTGACACACAGTGACTTTGTGCATGTGTTTGCTTCTGTGTGTTTGCGCACTGTGCAGGAAACCTGTAGGTGGAGATGTGCTTGGGAGAACGTTAGTGCCTCTGTAATCCAATATATGCATAAATATAAAGTGATTTTAAAATATGCATAACTGACATTTAGTTAAAGTTTGCACATAGGTTTGAAAACATCTGAATTAAATGCAATCACTTCCATCACCTGTTAATATTTGTTGTGTTTTTCTGTTCTCTACAGCCTTGATATCTGCAAGTTGGAAACTTCAGATAGAAACTAACTCAGCTGGCAATCTTCATTCATTAGATAAATAATTTAAATGACTGACTGAAGTGTTTTTGTAAACACAATTTCAATAAAAAAATACATGTGAAGGTTTTGTAATGCTGTTATGTTACATGTCAATTTTATACTGTAGCAACTGTGGAATGAACAGTGTGAAGAATGTTCCAAAAGGTGCTACAAGTATTTAAATGACCCAACAACACAATGTGAATGACAACATATTTTGCACACCACAAAACATAACAGAGAAAGATCACTGCACTGGACATTATAGGCATCAAGGACAAAGCTAAATGAGATAAACTATAAAGTATTCCCTGCTGGCCCCACAACAGCTGAACAAACATGTTATGTGCTTCATCTGCTACCTTATTGACAACCTTCCCATTCTTCTTGTCACTTTTTAATATTCTTGCAAACCAGCAAATGAATACCCATCCATRCATCCATTTTCTGTACACGCTTCTTCCTTTTCAGGGTTGCGTGGGTCACTGGTGCCCATATCCAGCAGTCACAGTGCGAGGGGCGGGGTACACCCTGGACAGGTCGCAAGTCCATCACAGGGCCACACATAGAGACAAACAACCACTCACTCTCTTACTCACACCTAGGGACAATTTAGAGTTATCAATTAACCTAACAGTCATGTTTTTGGTCTGTGGGAGGAAGTACCCGGAGAGAACCCACGCATGCACGGAGAGAACATACAAACTCTACCCAGAAAGGTCCCCGGACCGGGATTTGAACCGGTGACCTTCTTGCTGAGAGGCATCAGCTCTACCAACTGAGCCACCGTGCCYCCCAGCAAATGAATAGTCAAAAAAATAATAAAATAAAAGGAACTAAAAATGTCAAATAAAACATATTAGCTTACAAGGAAAAAACACAAACTACCATAAAAGTAGGTTCAAAGGAGTGTCCAGATCTTTTAAAAACTAACACCTGTACTACAAAAAATAGCTCACCTTGTTAAGTGACGCAGTAAGTTTGCTGTTCTCTTAAAAAAGGAACAGATAGAGTGCAGCTGGAGAATAGGGCCAGTACTAAAGCAACTAAATGCATCTACAGTATATAGAACACAATTTAAAATGAGACAACCAAGTAAAGATTGATATGTAAAAAGTTTATTTTGTATTTGCTGTTTTATTGTAGAACAAACATAACAGTAAAAAAAATGGGTGAGAGAATTAATTATGTTATAGTTTTGTAAAATAAAATCATTGTACTGTTTCAGATTTATTTCTGTTCTTGCAGAACACGGTGAACATTCATTTTACCAATGTGACCAAAGCAAGTTCCTGTAAAGTGGAAATAGCTTTTTTGGGGTGTCTAGATCCAACTATTGCCCTAACATGACAATGCATGAGAACTGCAGAGATCCTGTTCCGTCATGTTTGACAACGGGCCAACAGAAAGCTGCACAGCTTTCCTTCCCTTATATTCCATGCATTGGTGTGAACGGTGCAATCATCCTCCTGCAACAAAGAACACTTGAGAAACCCTAAGCACTGTGGGCATCATGCCTGGAAAAAAAAAGTCTAAATCAGTTCAACCATCAATGCTCAAGGGAAGCTGAAAGGAAATGGAGATCATCACATCAACCAGCTCACACCAGACAGCTTTGAGACMGTGTGCCTATTGCTTTTGCCCCCATTCCTCTTCACCTTCTCATCAAACTGCAGGCATGAGATGAACTTCTGGCATTTCATGAAGTCCTCTTATGATACAGCCATTATATCACATGTTTTAGAATGAAGAAAACTGTAATACAGGAAAGTCATAATCGACTTCTGTTTCTACTGTGCAATGAATCACATGAACAGCAGTGCCAAAAGATATGATAACAGACTTCCTAAATAGGGCCACTCACTTCACACCAAAAACCTTGATTTAAACATTGAGAAGCTAAAGGAGAGCACATACCTGTGTGTTCATCCCAATAACAGACTAGTAACATAGATTCTACTCCCACTCAGTGGTTCGTGCTTCTACACAGATGCTGCATAAAAAGAGCCAAAGTCGCCTCCATCTGCTGAGGAGACTGAGGTGTTCCGCAGCAAGCAGGACACTGTTACAGCCCATCTGACAGTGTGGTAGCTTTTTCTTTGGTACAGTCTGCTGGGGCAGTGAAGAGTCCAAGAAGATAGGAAATAAATCTATATCAAAAGTGGGTGAGTGGAGGATGTTTACAAAGCTAAAAAAATCCCTCATGGACAACACCTGTCATCCCCTGCATGACACCGTGGAGGCCTTTTCAGCAGCAGAKTGCTGCATAAAAGCAGCAAACTGCTATCACAAGTTCTTCATCTCAGCTGCCATGACACTTAATGTCAGCATGGCCTGAAGCTCTTGTTGTCTTCTGTTCTTTAATGTACGTACATTACCTACCTTGCTCTTGCTTTTTTTGTTTAGTCTTTCTACTCAACACGTTACTTGTGCGTTAGATGTTTCTGTTTTATACCTTCTGTACATGTTTTTTATCTCATATACCATTTTAAATTATCTTGAATGATTTTCATGTAAAATTCATCCGATTGCTAGCTAGTATCAGATACAAATGGCCAATAATATGTTTTGTACAATTCTGTAGTTAGTTACAGACAATTTATTTGCACACTCTGCTTTTTATCTATCTATGTCTGTGTTTCCCTGGCCTTTTACCACCATTATTTTCCAAAACTCAGTACACATCTAAGAGAGGGGAGTCCAGTCCTGGTCCTTGAGGCCCATTCTGACATGTTTAAGGGTTTCTCTGCTCCAGCACACTTGATTTGAATGAATGGGTGAATAACAGGCTTCTGCAGAACTTGAAGAGGCAATTTATTCACTGAGCCAGGTGTGCTGGAGCAGAGAAACAAGTAAAACGTGGAGAATAGCTAAGGCTTAACTGCTCCCCAGGCAGTTTAAATAGCTGCCCGCTGCTTCACTTGTGGTTCTCATGTGAGGACACAGCGTGATGTTTGCATGCAGTTCTGATAACACGTTTTACTTTATTAGTTTAATATCACATTTTTAAACAGCCATTAAAACTACTTTAAAATGATTTGCATGCAAGCATAAGTGACTGTCTTGACAGTCATGATTCATGCACCGTTTAAAACATTACAATGTTTTGGTATCAAGTTTAGAAGAATGATCYATACAAGCACATACCAAAAACTTGCATTTAAAACTGAAAAAAACACTTGTACAAAAACATGTAAAAAAAACTTCAAAGCAATTTTGAAGTATATTGTGAATTTTTATACTACTTCAGAAAGTTTCAGCAGATCATGTACGCAAAAATTTGGGATTAAAAACAGAGACTTGAGATTATACTTTAATAAGGCAATTCAAAGTCAAAAGAAAGGGCTGTCCATCAGCACAGCAGTAAAACAAGCAGGTGGTTGTTTTCTTGTCAGGGTGGAGTCAAATCAAACACATGAGACAGTGCTACTTGAAGACAAAAAACAAACACACATTTGATGTTGAAATAAATATTCTGAGTGATGCAGAAGCAGAGCCTTGAAACTTGTACGTTGCATTCTAAAGATTTCAGCATCTGTCGAAGAAGAGAAAAAAATGGCCTACAAAGCAAATGGCTAAAATTGTTGATGTTAAACCTGTACTCTTTAAAATGTACCTTGTTTTTATTTTGTTTCATTTATTTCCGATTAAAATTGTAAATGCAATACTTAATCAAGATAAAAAATAGCTTTAAGAAAAAAACATCACTGACCCACAAACCCAATTGTGTTATGCAACACAAGAAAGAAATTGTTCTATGCCTAGTTGAGTACAGATCATTTTACGCGCACTTTTTGGAAGTTAGAACAAGTTCAAATTGAACTCAGCTTTCACTGATGACATAACTCAACCATCTGAAGAAACTCATGTATATTTTATAGAAAAAAAATGGTGACCTGTCTGTTCTAAAGATAATATGAATTTTCATCCTCTTGGCTGCTGCTTGTCGCTTTGCCCTCCTCCTTATCAGTAAAAGTAATGAGAAAGCTTTCCTCTGACATTGTGACAGCTACATCCTGGATCCAAGACTACAGTGGGTAAGGCTACCATATTTTTGTCTATATTTTTTTGGTTGCATAAAATCTCCTTTTGTAAGTGCAACAACCACTGCCTACTGTGCAATAGAAAAATACAAAGAATATTTAAAATATAGGTAAATCTGATCATTCATTTTTGTAATAAATAACATAAATTTGTCATTTATGTAAAGATTTGTAAAACAGTGGTTCTCAAACTTTTTTGTCAGGCTTCCCCCTTGGTGAAAGATTATTGTTCATGCTCCACACAAATACGGTAATGGATTTGTTGCTTTGTTACATGGTGCAGCAAAGCATTGCAGCTTTACTCTACCTGCTACATAATCCAGCCTGGAGAAAAAAWAATACCTTGAGCAACGTCACCCAGCCACCCTCCAGTGGCACGTGCTCCACAGTTTGAGAACTACTTCTTTATTGATTGAAAATTGCTTTAAAAAATAATAAGCCTATTTCATACAGGACACTATTTGTCTTCATTATTATTTTTGTTTGTTTTGTTTTGTTTTCTGCCGATGTACTGTCACTTTGCAAACATTTTGTTTCCTAGTTCAACTTTTACTTTACATTTCCTGCAGGACCTGAATATATAGTTGATTATGTTTCATATAGAACCTTTGTTTTTGCCATAGTTGTATTTATGTTTTACTCATATGCATGAGGCTATAATAAAGTCTTATTGTGTGCAACATATGTGTGCATGAGAAGATCCAGGTGTTTGGTTTGTGACTAGATGCTCTGTTCGCTGCAGCTGGCTCACTGCTGTACGCTCCTACACTCAGGCACTTGGACAGACCCCTTCAGCATTAATTACTGTGGCCATTAATCAGACCAGCACAGATAGCTGTGTAATCCCTCTATAATGCAGTTTTCTGGATGGGGCCACCAGTYTTAATTGGATTTGATTGGATACTGGTATGATGCTGCACATAGAACATCTTAAGGTAATAATTAGAAGATAGATCAATTGGTCCTTTGTGACATTGATCCTATAATATAGGCTGCAATGCAGTTCTAAGAACTGTTTAAATGAAGAGAATAATTTCAAGAATGTAGCAGAGGTACTCACAATATCATTATAACATTTAATAAATTAATATGCACTTGGATGTTATAAATAATATATACTAAATAAATAGAAAACACAATGTGTGATGTATGTACACACACACACACACAC
>NW_013952433.1:1158622-1160733 GCF_001266775.1 Austrofundulus limnaeus | reverse complement strand
GTATAACTCTATATCTTTAAACATTTTTTTATTAAAACTTTTGGGTGCTAAAATGTAAATATTGATTAATACAGAAAACATTTTTTTCCTTATTTGTGCAATCGATCCAGAACAAAACATTGTAATAAAAATGTCTTGTTTCCAAAGTCATGTAAATTAATCCACCTTTATACAATCAAATAAGTTTAATCATCTAAAATACAAAATGGAGTTTGTTTTCTTGTGGGAGAATCTGTGCTGTTATATCCCCAGCAGCATCAATCGACACTTTCTTTAACAAACAGTGTCATTAATGGGTATTACCTAGAGTGAGTACACTGTGCARTGAAAGTAACACAGCCCAACGCAGACAGCATTAACCTGTGATTTGTCGCTATCTTCCTTTATTGCTTGTATTGATTACTTTTGCAGTTTGTTTTTCTAATCTTGGTTGTAAAACTACTAAAACGTCAGCACAACACACAAAGAACAGCACCATCATTTCAAAAGTTGGACTAGTTGTTACATTAAACTTGAAGCTATGCATTGAAAAAATACATTTATGGCCAGTTGAAACAAATACAGTTCAGGTCCAATAACTGAGCTTTGCATAGTAAAATTACTAAGAACTGAAGGACATTTATGAAGTTATAACTCAAACTTAAAAAAATGTTTTCATATTTAAAAGCCTAGCATTCATAGAAAAGGAGTAAAATTAATTATTATTGCAGCAAATATGTTAAGGGACCTTTTAGTTTTGCTTTTATGTGAAAACAGCATTTTAAAAAAATGTGTATCACCTTATTGATCCTAGTAAAATTTAAGTCAATTTTTATTTTTTCTTTGACAGTGTTAAATATCTGACTTCTTACAGTAGTTAAATGGTGTAGAGCTGATTTATTTGTTCAGTAAATAAACCTATCTATGGTGATGCAAACAAATTGTGACATTTATGCAATATGTGAGTCTTTATTTACACTTCTAGGACTCTGAACACAATTCAAAGAATCAAAACTTTTATGATTTTTTTAAGAAACACAGTGAACAAATTTCAAACTGCATTCAGTATAAAGACGATTCAAATGTCTAAATTCATCTAAGTAATTAAATTCCCTTATTTATTGGCAGATCAGTACATCYGCCAGAATAAATTCCCTTTAGACATATTAGTGTTGTCATGCAACATGAGAGTATGAGAAAAAAAGTGTGAGTACACAGATTATTATCTCATCATTTACTGTACACAGTCATTAGGCATAAAGATAATTACAAAATAATATGCAAATTCTGCAACTCAAGTAAACCATATTAAAAGAATGTAATAAACATCCCCAGTTACATGCAGCAGATATGATTACATGTCATGCAGAGACAGCACTRGAAGAGAGTGAGAAATCACAGTTTGAAACACTCTAAGTTACACATTTATGTGGAAATTCATAAAGTTTCATGTATTTTATCTCTGCTGAGGCACAGTTTGCCTTTTTCATTTATTTATTTTTTTATAGCTGTCTTTCTTGGTACTCTTTAGCACTTTCATGGCAGAAGAGATGTATAAAGACTGTGTTTGTTAAATAGCATATTTTCCTTGTGTTTGAAACTGCCTACGATGATATGAAGACTGTTCCAGTGATGAACTGTGCAGTATTTAATCACATCCTAAAGGTGTGGGATCCAGTTCTATCTGACTAGAGACTTTCTAAATAAAAGGCAATCTAAAAAAAATGTTTTGAATGTGAGCTGTCACTGGCACAAAGGCCTGAGCAAGGGACAGATTGAGGATGTCTGTAAACYCATTGATGAGCAAAGCACATGCCCAGTGATGTTATCTGGCTACCTGCTTTCCATGGGTTGCTTCTCCACAGAGCTGTGCACATGGCTGTAGATAACACAGAAATTGGTGTGTCTTGTGTTCTTTTTGTAGTTTTTGTTTGTTCTTACAAGCCAGGAGCGAGCATGGAATTTGTTCTTTTCTTGGAAGAATAACTTTTTTTTTGTTTTGTTTGATGTTTGTTTGTTCTTTGTGACTCCCTAGTGACCTTTTTCTCATTTTCAACATAGGAGATTTCAGTTCTGGTCCAAGACGACAAAGCCAGTTTTTTAATTTAATTTAATTTTTTAAGTTTTGATGA
>NW_013952433.1:1156767-1158099 GCF_001266775.1 Austrofundulus limnaeus | reverse complement strand
CTCTCACTCACACCTAGGGACAATTTAGAGTTATCAATTAACCTAACAGTCATGTTTTTGGTCTGTGTCTGTGTGTGGTCTCATGTAAAATCCACTGTTTTACCCATTTATTGTTGTTTGTTTTATGTAGAGTCTGTGAGTGCAGAAAATTTGAATTAATTTATAATGGTGCTCAAAACCCCTATGATGAAAACAATAAGTGGAGTCAGTGTTCCCTGGATGTGGGTCACCGGGGCCCCACTCTGGAGCCAGGTCTGGAAGTGGGACACGTTGGCGAGTGCCTGGTGGASGGGCTTTTACCCATGGAGCCCGGTTGGGCACAGTCCAAAGAGGAGACGTGTGTTCCCCTTCCCATGGGCTCACCATATGTGGGAGGGGCCGTAGGGGTCGGGTGCATTGTGTGTCAGGCAGTGGTCGAGGGCAAAGACCTTGGCAATCTGATCCTCGGCTACAGAAGCTGGCTCTAGGGACATGAAGCCTTACCTCTCTGGTGGGGAAGGAGCCTGAGCTGGTGTGTGAGGTTGAGAGGTTCTGTCTAGATATAGTTGGACTCACCTCGACTCACCTCTCTGGCTCTGGAACCAGTCTCCTRGAGAGGGATTGTACACTCTTCCACTCTGGAGTTGCCCATGCTGTGAGGTGCCTTAGGGCCTTAGGATCACATTTCTACTTTTTGCGGATGATGTGGTCCTATTGGCTTCATCAGATCATGATCTCCAGCTCTCACTGGAGCAGTTCATAGCTGAGTGTGAAGCAGCCAGGATGAGGATCAGTGCCTCCAAATCCGAGACCATGGTCTTGAGCTGGAAACTGGTAGGGCACCTTCTCCGGGTTGGGAAGGAGGTCCTGCCCTAACTGGAGGAGTTTAAGTATCTCGGGGTGTTGTTCACAAATGAGGGAAGAATGGAGCAGGAAATTGACAGGCGGATTGATGRTGCATCTGCGGTGATGCGGGCGCTGTACCGGTCTGTCATGGTGAAGTGGGAGCTGAGCCAGAAGGCAAAGCTCTCGGTTTACTGGTTGGTCTATTTTCCTACCCTCATCTATGGTCATGAGCTTTGGGTAGTGACTGAAAGAATGAGATTGCGGATACAAGCGGCAGAAATGTGTTTCCTCTGCAGGGTGTCTGGGCTCTCCCTTAGAGATAGAGTGAGAAGCTCAGTCATCTGGGAGGGACTCAGAGTGGAGCCACTGCTCCTCCATGTCGAGAGGAGCCAGTTGAGGTGGCTTGGGCATCTGGTTTGAATGCCTCCTGGATGCCTCCCTGGTGAGGTGTTCCGGGCATGTCCCATTGGAAGGAGGCCCAGAGGAAGACCCAGGACACGCTTGAGG
>NW_013952433.1:1154555-1156614 GCF_001266775.1 Austrofundulus limnaeus | reverse complement strand
CCCCCAGTTGAGCTGGCCCAAGTGGCTGGGGAGAGGGAAGTCTGGGTCTCTCTGCTTAGGCTGCTGCCCCCGTGACCCGATCTCATATAAGCTGAAGAAAACGAACGGACGAATGAACGGATGGACGGATGGATGGATGGGTGGACTGGTGCGGTGTAGGTATCTTTATATACTGTTCGGGTCATATTTCTAAATCTGCTGATTTTTTTATGACATTTTATGAACTAATAAGTCAAATTATTTGAGATGGAACAGACATACTGTATAAAGTCTYGACTTACCTATTATTCTGTCATCTCTATTTTCCTCTGGCTCTGGGTCAGATTTTGGCTCCAGCATATAAGGCTGGATAGACAAGTTTTTCGTTGTTGACACATTTTAATTCATTTGTGGARAAAACATTTCTGTGCCACAAGAAAAAAAACATGCTATCAAARTGGAGTGGACTGGTCTGAAAGATYTATGTGGGCAGGGTGTCAAGCACCTCAAATGAATTTAAAAGACTGCCTCAAAACAATATGCTTTGAGACACATCTCAACAAAGGGGTTAAAGAAGGGCTTGTGAATTTAACAAAAGAAATAATTCAGACCAAAGTACTGCAGTTTCACTTTGAGTAGACTTCAACTGAATGATTTAACAATGTGAAAAAGAAGGTTTTAAAAACATGACATGGCCACTTTAAGGTTTATATTTYCATGCTTGTGACCAGTTTCAATTTAACATAAATCTGTAGAGGTAAATAAAATCATGCAAAAAACAGGCTGTCCCAGTTGACCACCAACTGATATACTGTCAATGTTTAAGTTTTATCAAATGAACAATCAGGCTCCATCAACAATGTTAGCTTTGTAAAACATGTAATTTGTAAAAGATTATGATAATAATATACTGTATCTCTACAGGAAAAAASCCTGTGTTGAATTAGTGCCAGGTAGATTTAGAATGTATTGAAGTTTGTTTATTTATTTATTTATTTGAGGTTTAAATTAGCAAGGTTAATTGTGTCGACAAGGCAGTCGACAATGCACTGTCCAGGTGTTTTGTGCTGAATGTAATACTGCTGGTAAAAATTATCTCAGCTGTTGGATTAGTAGTGGGAATGGATACAGGACACAATACACTCTTCTGGGAAAATTGCAAATTGCTGCTCTAATAATGTATATTCTATCATTGTACTGTATGGGTAATGTGCTTTTTTCAACATTACTGTCTCACTAGTGTGAATTGTTTTAGATCAACACAAACAAAAATTCCTCTAAGATTTTGTTTCTATTTGACATGATATAATCATGTAGTAATTGGAGATTTTTCAATTGCGCATATGATGTGAATCTCACGATTGATTGTTTTAAGATTRGGTGATTGTGGACGCCGTTGGAGTCCTGTGTATGCTTGTCAGACCAAGCYATGTTTTWTTTWATTWWTTTRTTTCTTTTTTACATTCTCMTATTGTTTGATTTTTGATGAGTTTGTGTAAGTGGTAGCTTCAGTTTCGTATTCTTAGCTGACAGGAGTGGCACCCTGTGTGGTCTTCTGCTGCTGTAGCCCATCTGCTTCATGGTTGGATGTGTTGRGTGTRCAGAGATTGTTTTGTTTTTGTCATCTAAAACAAGTCTGCTCATTTMCAGCTGACCCCTGACATTATAAAGTGTTGTTGTTCACACAAATGCTGCTCACTGGGCATTTTCTTTTTTGTAGACCATTCTCTTCAAACCATAGAAATGATTGGATAGAAATCCCAGCAGATCAGCAGTTTTTGAAATACTCAGACCAGACCATCTGGCACCAACATCAATGTCACATTTAGAGTCACTTAAACCCCCTTTCTTTCCCATTCAGATGCCCAGTTTGAACTGAAAATCATCTTCAGCACCCATATGTGCCCAAAGGCACGGAGATGTTGCCATTTGATTGGCCGATCAGCTAGATATTTGGGTTAACTCACGGTTGAAAAAGTGTACCCAATAAAATGGTCAATGAGTGTACAGCGGGTAAAATAAGTATTGAACACGTCACCATTTTTCTCGGTAAATATATTGCTAGAGGTGCTAATGACAT
>NW_013952433.1:1142387-1153252 GCF_001266775.1 Austrofundulus limnaeus | reverse complement strand
GTATGTATGGATCACTTGGGTTGTTACCGACATCTGGTGAAAATTTCATGTCATTAGCACCTCTAGTAATATATGTACTCAGAAAAATGTTGACATGTTCAATACCTATTTTACCCGCTGTATGTTCTTGTATGCAGGTGCATGCTGTATCTGTTTGACTGACAGAAAATGCAACTCTAACACATTTGTTCACAATGCTGACATCATCCAGATACACATGCTCAGACAGTGAAATTGGACTACTTTCTTGCATTTCTGAACTGTGTATACCTAAATTAAAATTGCTTTGCTTCAAATATGGTATCTATCAAAATACTGAAGTGAACCAACCATGTCTGGACATGACAGTACATAAATTATTACATCAAAGATTGTGGTCAGCAAAAGTGCCTGCTACCACTTCTGTTACAGCTTTTACTTTCAAAAAAGGGGTAATACTTACACAGACTCAGCAATGCAAGGCTTAACATTTAAGAGCAAGTCAAAGCATACGTTTGCTTTTTTAAGTTATTTCATGCAAGAAGGTAACCTGTAGAGCAGCCCAACAATTATTTATCCAAGAGCATTTAATCATACAC
Organism: Austrofundulus limnaeus; assembly: GCF_001266775.1. Lineage (NCBI taxonomy): Eukaryota > Metazoa > Chordata > Actinopteri > Cyprinodontiformes > Rivulidae > Austrofundulus > Austrofundulus limnaeus. The sequence continues at coordinate 1,152,674 of NW_013952433.1, read as the reverse complement.
TCAAAGCATTTTTAATTATTTTTTTAAAAGGTCATGTTGTCTTAACAAGACAAAAATAGTAATCAGAAGGGAATCATTAATGCAAACCCAAACCAATGCAGTAAAGATCAGATCATCATTTATTCATATTTCATTGTATTTGTTAAAGAACAGCAGAAAAAAAAAAAAAAAAACATTGCAGCCAAAATTGTATCACTTACAAATATATTTTTAAGACTTATGTCCATTACATTGTTTCACTTCTTTTAAAAGGAGAAGAAATACATTATTTCTCAATTTTTACTTTCTTGACATATTTTCAGCTTTGAACAATAGTCAATTTTCTGCTAGATTAAAAGGTCTGTTATAACCTGCAGCTACATACTTTTGCACCTTTAAAACACAATGTACTCTGAAAAGTGTTGGAGTCCCTTCTGAGATTTAAAAGCAGTGAAGCAAACACATTTAATAGAAAGGGAGGCTATATAATCCTATTTGTTTTCCATGCAAATATATAACAGAAGTGTTTTTTTTTCTTCATGTCATTGTATGAAGGGAAGTTATAAACAGTCCAAGTTTAAAAAAGGCATGAACCATGCAATCAGTAAAAAATAATTTGCAGTTGAGTCATTTTTACAAGACATTTCAAAAATCTATTTTTCTCTGACAAATTTGTCTTGTTAAAAGCAGTGATTGTATAACTATAAAAAATTGTATATTTGACAATCTTCAAATAAAAAAAATGTTTTCAGTGCAGCCTGAAAAGGTTACAATATTAAGAAAAAAAAACTTTCACTGATATTTAGAGAGTTTTAGTGAATTTAGACATAAACAATTTAGGTTCCTTGTGGGTTCCATAGTCCCATTTTTGATGCAAAATTGATCACTACACAGATTTAAAAATTTAAACTGTTGTCCAGCAGTTGTTTAAAATAACCTGAATCACTGGTGACAGACTGCCTTCAGGAGTGTCCTAGATACWGTAAATTTAATTTAATACATTGTGGCAGGGCAAGAAAGCTCTTAGCTTTTCCTGTGATTTTGTTTCTTTTAAAGCCAGAGGTAAAAGGGTTTTTAATGTAGACCTAAAAGTACCCACAAAAATAGATACTAATACATTCTGTGTACATAACAAATCTACTACCAGTATTCAAAAAAAATATGATTATTGATCTTTGCTAAAATCGACCATTGCTTAAGTCAAAACTACACTGAAAAGTGAAAACAAGTCCATTTTGTTGTTCCTTATTTAAAAATTAATGCATGCATCTTAGATCACCCCTTCATTGTTGGACTATACAGTGAGAGATTGGCTATTAAATAAATTGAAATTAAAGAGTTCAAATAATGCAACGGAACAGAAAATACAGACGCTATTTTTGTAAGTACACTGCTTGAATAGATTTTTTTTTTCATGTTTTTGCATCCTTGTAACCTTTACTTAAATTATTTAACTTAAAAATGTTTGGACATTTGAAGATTTTAACAGAGATGTATATAAAATATGAATTTACCTCCATGGTGAGCACTGCTCTCTGATCTGCTAGGACCACAGCCTCCAGCCATCTGACCTCAGATAGCCTGAGGTTTGTTGTTGTTGTTGTGGCTGTTGTGCAAAATCACAGAGCGAGTCAAAGTCAACTACAAGGGCTTGACAAGGGCACTTCCCTCTAGGAGTTCACAGGACATAAAAATTACATCATGTCTCCAAAGAGCTGTTGGGTGTGGAGAAGACCCAAATGCAGAGATCATGTGGTTTGGATTCCACATGCAGCTTTGGAATAGGAAACTTTATCTTGTTACAGTACTTTTTTAACCAAATTTTCTTTTAAAAAATAGAGTTGTAAAGTAACTAAGTACAAGTACTTATTTTCCGTACTTAAGTAGAATTTTTGGGTATCCGTACTTTACTTGAGTGATGATTTTTCAGCCTATGTTTTACTTCTACTTCTTACATTTTCACACAATTATCTGTACTTTCTACCCCTTACATTAAAAAAGGCACAAAGTAGAAAGTCGTTACTTTTATTTCATTTTCTTGTTTTTATTCCAGATTGTTATTGTAAAAATAAATATTATCCATATCAATCGTGCCTCCTAGATAGAGTGAATTTAGTTGTGGTCGAAGGAGAAGTATAACTATCTTATACTGTATTGTATTATACAGTATTATTCTTATACTGTATTGTACACAAACAAATCATGTCAAATTCCAACAGGACATGATCATTAAAATAAAAGGACTGTACTTAACAAGTGTTTGTGTTTCATGAATTATATAAGTGCTTATTTTAATTCAATACTTTTACTTTTAATACTTAAGTACAAAAAGTATCAGAAACTGACTTTTACTCAAGTACTATTCCTAAAGGAGACTTCAACTTTTACCAAAGTAATTTTTTGGTAAGATACTTGTACTTTTACTCAAGTATCACTTTGTGTTGCTTTATACAACACTGAAAATAATGTCTAAAACTGAAACTAACTCAGCCAAATACTCATAAAATCATCTTCAGTGAAATGCATAATTATTCAAGACTAAAACAGAAACTATTTTAATATTTCAAAAATGCATGAAAACGTTCCACTGCTACCACGGAGATTGACTTGCAACATTATCTACTTGAAGCTTCAGCAAACTTTACGCCATTGTTGGTACTTGTTATTCAAGAATCCAACTTAACATGCTTGAAGGGATGCAGGGAATGTGGAGCGGATAGTAATTGGAGCAGACAAGCGTCTCCTCGTTTTGACACATCAGTCAAGGTGGATGTCAGGCCATGTAGCTGCCAGGTAGAAACAGGTAGACAAAAGGTCACTATGTTTCCCTGGAAAAAGTTTAACAGCACATTCAAACACATATGGAGAAACCTTGAAGCTGGGAGCTAAGTTTTAGTGGAAAATAAATAATTTGTGTCGGGCTACAAGTTGTTCTTATATGTCATGGGTTATTAATGCAAAAAAAGACTCTTCACATTATTTTTACTAGCATAGAGCAGCCTACGACAYGCCGCCAAAAACAACTGAATATTGACTGAAAGGACTCACTTGTAGAAATTTTGGTAGCAATGCAATGCATCGACTCCCTCCTTCCACAATGTCTGTAAAATGTGAGTAAAACCCGTTTGTGTTTACAGATCGGTGTGAATCATAGGGTGCTCTCAGTTATTGAGAGGTACTGCCTTTTCTTTCCCTGTTACATCCTTTTATACATGTCTGTCACATAGCAGTCTGGACAGAAGGTCAGAGAGTTGATAGGTGCCAAAACTCTGAGGATTCCACCCGCCCCTCCATCCCCTTCCTGTTTTCTCTCATTTTTCCTTTCATACATGCAAATACTGGACCTCCTAATGAGAGCATGTTACTCCCAGATACCATCTGTTCCACTTGCAGTGTGTAAGCGAAAAAAAAGGGAAAAAGTGACATCGTTCCAATGAGACTAATCTATCAAAGTCATGGAGCACTTACCCTTTAAAGAGGTGTATCACAGACTCTCTGATTAATTTCATGTGGTTAGTTAAAAAAYTAATTTGTTATTAATATATACAATTAAATAGTTGTTTTGTGCTCATAAACAAACACAATATTTGCCAGACTTGAGAAGATTTCAAGTAATTTGAGCAAAGAAAGACATGTTTTTCAACAAATCTGGCTGAGTCAATGTGGCTCAGTTTTTCTCAAGGTGTGTGTTGAGAAACAACTAAAATAGAAAAGAAACATTTTTTTTCTCTGTCGCTGTCATGATAGACATGTCTGCAAGCTTGGTGCGCACGAGTGTTATTCCAATCAAATCTAGTCTTGTCTGTGGGCATGAGCATCTTCTTTTTGCCAAACAAGAAATGACAGCCCGAAATGCTGCTCTGGTAGGCCCATCAAAGAACAGCTCCCGGATGTCTCATAGTGATTACTGGGACAATCTATGCTGGACCAGAACAAGGCCAGAAGCTTCCAAAAGGGAAAGGTAACTTAATAACACAGGAACAGCCAGCGGTCATCAAGCCTTGTGCTCAGCTCAACTGGCATGACAATTACTGTTACAGTGAAGGTTCCAGAGAAACAGCTGGTAAATTACAAAACATGACAAAAGAAAGCTTCAGGCATTTGTTTAATCAAATATGTTTATATGTTTGTTTCACTTTATCTCACTTAATGTAGACTGTTTAGTGGCAGTTTCCTGAATTAAAGTATAATCATTTTTGAAATCATAAAGTAGAATATTAGACACGTACAGGCTGAATAAAGCTGTTTTTATTAGGTTTTTTTTTTCCATTTTTTTGTCAAAAACATACTAACACCATTTAAACTGGCAGCAACAGCTTGCAAAAAAAAATCAATCCCACTGAATAAGTACACTTGTGTGTGAGACAGCTGGCAGTTCACTTTCAGTTGGATTTGTTGAATTGTGTTGTCCAGTCAAATGTAATGAGAACTAAATATTAAAAAAATAGAGGTATGGTAATTGAAAACTCTGTTCTAACATAGTCAGTGGGGTTCACAGAAAACATATTTTCTTCCTGTCAACTAGGTTTTCAGGCTTGCTTCTTGAGATAGTTTTTTGTTGGCCTCAAAGAACAGAAGGGTACCTTGCAATTATTGTAACAGGATTTTATTTGACCAGCTTTTTAAAACTCTTTCCCTTTTAATTATAGTTTGCTTGTGCTCCTACCATTACTTGACCTGTTACTTAGGTCAGTGTTTCTCCAACTAGTCAGAGGGCATTGRATGGGCCTCAGAAAGCTGGAGGGAAGATTAAAAAAATAAAATAACAATAATTCAATAAATGTTTTAAATTATCATCACAACGTCAAATCTAGTTTCTAATCATTATTTTACAATACAATTTATAAAAATAGAGCTGAAGAGATTTAAAACTGAATTTATTTCGTTTTGCACCTGTTGTCAACAATTTGTTGAAAAGTTGTTTTATTATCAGTGGGAATATAATAGTATTTAAAAAATGTTAGTTTCTAAAATGTGTATGTTAATACAAATGTAATAATTTTTGAATAGGGAATAAAGGTGAAAACCATCTAAAAGTAGTTTTTTTTTTTACATATTTTGTAGTATTGCTTGGTTTGCAAGGCTGTTCCTCAGACACAAGCAAATGCTGTTTATGAGGCTATGGCATGGAATAGTTTGGGAACCCCTGACTTAGGTTAAAACAAGTGTTAATATTTTTATATTTTATGTTGGCTATTTAATTTTGTTAATTTTTTAATAACTTAATATATAAGTTAAAATCAATTTCCTCTGATTTAGCCAGTGATTATAAACATCTGTTAAAGTCTTAGTCTGGCAGTCTTTTTTATGTAAATACTTTAACATCATACAGTCTTTATAATAAACCACCATGTACAAATTATATCTGATTATACAATTCTTATGTGTTAGATGCTTGTTGGAAAGCATTTTGAAATGGGTGTCAGTACATCTAATTAGCATATTTGTGTTTGTGTGAGATGAGCTGCTAATGAGTTGAAAAATGGTTTGATCARGTCTAAAATCAAAGAAAAATGCCTGCAAAGGTGATCCATAAAGATGAATGTTTATCTGACAGATTGTGATYAAGCTGTTTTGAGTTTCTGCATCATCGTGACAACCAGTAAGCCACAGGCTGTCTCTCGAACAAAAAATATAATTCAGGATGTGGTCTACATGGTGACAAAAATAACAGCTGGTGGCGAACATCTGCGGCTYTGTCGAAGCACCATCAAAACTTTGTATAAATGTTTGTGAATGAGATGTCAGCAGACAATCAAATAAGTTAAGCACTATGTCTGCTGTGATGACTACCTTTCTATAAAATGGYTTTAAAATGTTTTGCACTTTAAGCTACCACAACAACTTGGTGTCTCCTGTAATGATACCCATTCCTTTTAGATTAAATAGCAAAGTGTACAAATTTTAACTTATTAAACATTTTTCACCTCACTGCTCTTCTAGCCCCCAGTCAGTATCTAAAACACCTCAATTGAGCTTGGATTTATAGAGCAGCTGGGTCTTGAGTGACCAAGTTGCTTCTGACTTACAAGCTTGAATAGAAAATAAACAACTCCTTATTAAAGCATCATCTTATACAGGGATCTTGCTACCTAATAGGTTTTATTTATAATGTTTTCTAAAGAAAAGTTGGCATCTGACAACGTACATCATTTAGCTTACCCATAGTGTCTTTACTCGCTGCTTTTTGAGCAATCTGTACTTATGCTTTTAAGCTAAATAATGAGCCATAACATATTTACATATAAATAAATTGGCCACAGAAAAGTTTGATGTAGAATGTGTCTGATATTCTTGTCTCTGCTGCTCTTTGTGCCAAGCACTTGATTGTCTCAGTAGCTGGAACACCCGCAGAGTGCCAGAAAACTTTTGAGTTCAGGCGTAACTCTGCACAAGCTTTTCATTTATTTTTCTTGGTTTTGGCATGAGCTATGAAGTATGTAAGCAGCATTGTTTTTTATCAAATACCCCTAGGAAAATCCACACACACACATGCATGTGAAACAGAGTGATTGTACAGTGCCTATAGTAGACTGACTGGATGTTTGAGAGGAAACACTGGTGGAATTCTTCTAAAGTACCTAAAAACTGTCCTGACCACGTTTAAGTTTACAGTAGCTGACAAAAAAAGAAAATAAATAAAACTGTTTAATGCTGCCACAGTTATGGGAGCAAGGCACTCCTCACACAACAACTGCATAGTTCAGACATCCTCTACACACTTGACACACTGCCATTCATTCTCAACAGAAACTTGACACACTCTGCCATGTGTTTTCTCCTGTGACTTCTGCCCCTAATCCTTACTCCACAAGGCACAGTACACTTTTGCTCGGTTGTTTGATTGACACTCAAAGATAGTGTTTGGTCAGTGACATCTAAAATATAATCCATAAAATATAACCCTAAAACTAACATTTTAAATCACTCAATAAAACATTTGGTGAGCAAGTCTCTTGATGCATACTGTAAATCACTAGCATGTTTGGTCTCGTAGTATAGTGCATCTCTGATTATTTGATTAAAAAAGGAAAACAGTTGTCAACAAAATCAAAGATGTATGAGTAATGTCTTTTTTGGTATATTTGTGTTTTATTTAAAATATGTTCATTTAATTAAAATGGCAATATTATATTCATCCAAGTTTTTATTTGTGTACTTTTACAGAAGGATATGTCAGTATTTGATTTACCATGGAGCTTCTTGAAAAGTCAATTATGCCATTTTTTAATGCTGGCAAATTTATTTAAACATTGATAAACTAGAAGCACTCAGAGAGTGCAAACCTCCGCCAAGGCCATATGTTTGTGTGTGAGTGTGTGTGTTTGTTTTGTATGTGATTTCTGACATTTTTAGTCATATGTGTGTTTGTGTACAAGTGCTTTACAATGACTAAACACGTAATAAATTACATGCAAGAGAAGGAGTGGAACAGCATCAGAAAAAAGAAAACATTTCGCTATAAAAACAGAATAAACATAACTGTTTAAGAAAACCTTAGTGTTATATATTGGATAAGAGACCTGAACAGGGAGTTAGCTAGCTTAACTTTCCAATACAGGTGGGAGAAAAAACTCCCAAAATGTAAACACAAAATACAAAATTATTAGGACACGTAGGCGGCTGATGTACAGTATTATGAAAATGATATGTTGTTACATTAAAGTAACTTCAAATAGTAAGTTTTTTGATTTAAAAACAATTCGGTCTAAAGTTTTATTTCCACACGCCTTTGTGATTGGTCTTCTACACTGCTTCAGGCAATCCCATTGGATATCTACAGTCGGGGGTGTTGACCCGTCCACGAATGATCCGATGTGATTGGAAGGCTACAGTCAACTTCCTTGAAGCTTATTGGCAGTTTGTGGGTCCGGATCGTGATCTGGATCATCACCAAATTTAATGGTGCGTTCCTTTGGCCAATGCCCACTTGGGGTGACAATTTCATGAAAATCTGTCCATAAGTTTTTGAGTAATTTTGTCCACAGACAGACAGACAGACAGACAGACAGACAGACAGACAGACAGACAGACAGACAGACAGACAGACAGACAGACAGACAGACAGACAGACGTGACTGAAAACATTACCTTCTCCCTTGGTGGAGGTGAAATAAAAACATGCTTCCTAAGGGATGGGAGGCTCTATAAAGCATGTTTCTACTTTTGCTTGTTTTTTTCTGTTCTTTGTTGCTAATTCAAACAGACAAAATTTGTTAAATTTCTCATTTTGACTCGCGTTGTTTCAATGTTGCTCTTGAACTCTAAGTAGATCACAAAGAAGCTTCCACAACCACAACAACAACCAAGTGATCAGACAAYTAAGAGCAACTTGTTAAAGATTTTTTTAAAGTATTTAGAAATACTGAAACCAGCATAAGGCTGTTGGCAGCTGTTCTCCTGTTTGTAGCCTAACAAAAAATAAACTAACAAAAAATAAATAAATAAATAAATAAATAAATAAATAAATAAATAAATAAATYAATGAATGTAGCTTATATTGTAAACCAAGGCATTAAACTCCAACCCAAATCCCAGATGGTTATGTTTTGTGGTGGTTTGTTTTTCCTCAGTTTTTAGGTTTCAGTGACAGATTTGAAATGACTGCAAATGCAGCAATTCTCAATGGTGGGAATGTTAACAAAAGAAGGCTGTTTGAAGCCGCAGCAGCTGCGTATACATGCAGCATAAATGGTGCAGTGGAACAGCCGTGGTTCCAGATAAATGTGTTCTGCATCATACATATCAGAGGCACAGCAGTTTGAAAAAGTTCTCTTTTCACCCTGCTTTCCAATTTTGTAAGAAAAAAAAAATAGTTTTTCATGTTTAAATATATCTTACGTCTTATTTTATCAAGAATGGCACTAAAAAGTGCTAATCATTATTGTTTTCTAAGCACAAATCTCTGTTTTCTAAGCATAGTTATTAATTGAACACAAAAATCTTCAGATGACATCATGTATAATGTAAATTTACATAACAGAGTGTTTCCTATACTGTTTTTGCACTCAACTGATAGATAGCTTCAGAGTGTATTGAAAGCGCTCTGATCATCTGAAGCTTCAGATTAAACAAGAAACAGAACAAATCTCTATCAGTTGTAGAGATTTGTCTGCTAAAGCACATTAGTTATAGCATTAGCTTATTCCTAGAGATAAAAAAGAAAGAATAAAATAAATATATGTATATGTATGTTTCATGTTTTGTAAGAAAGAAGCCTGTCTCATAACAATTCTCGTATAAGATTGTAGATCTGCAGTGAGTGGGAGGCAACGGAGCGAAAGGGGCATATGAGAAAATATCTGATAGTGAATGGAGTTTCTAAGGATACCCTCCATAATATACAGGTCAATAAATGGCAACAAGAGGACAGATGGTTAAACTTTAGGGGCACTTTTTTTCAGGCAGGAAGATAAGCAGATAAAGATAAGCAGGCAAGAAAAAAATGTGAAAAATGTGTGCTTGGTACTGCACTTCCATACATACAAGTAAAAAAAATGTAGTTTCACTGCATATAGAAGGATACAGAGAGACCACGATGCTCTAAGATTTTTATTTATTCATGTATGTATTTATTTCATTTAGAAAGCCGAAACTGGAAAAGATAATTACATTTATTTGTGTTTCTGTCTGTATCTTTATTGTTGGCTGCCTTTCAACTCTTGTTTATATTTATCCTGGATATCCTCCAGTCGCCAGTCAATCCACACTTCAAGTAGCTTTCCCAGTCAATAAGAAGACGAAGAATGCTGGCGAGACATGGTGAGGGTGAAAATGTTTGTTTAATGTTCATTTATGTGAGCCAGCAGTGCATTCTCCCCGTGTCTCTTTCTAATTATGTGAGATCTGCAAGATGTCATTTGCTGCTATTGATTTGTGCTACCAGTTAAACACAAGGCTCTATAACCCCTCGGGATGATGTCTCTGGAGAGTTTTCCCACTTCGTGTAGTAATTATTGGCTCTGCAACTTTGTTGTTCAGGTTATAAATAAGTGTGTACGCTATAGGTAAGCCATTATCATTCGTGATCTGTCTCTCCTGAGGTTTTGTGTCTGAACGAAGGAGCAGCGGAGAGCAGAATCACATGAAGCACAGCGATCCTATGTATATTTTTAAAGTGGTATGTGTTAATACAAGATGGAGGACGCTTAGACTGTGATTTCAAGATTTAATGTGACATGGTACTCAGCACTTATGTCCGTGCTTACCTTTGAGAATGAGGAATTCTCTTTAGATTTGAAAACAAGGCATACGAGGAACCCAAAACAACTTTGATTACATCTGAAACCTGTAAAAAAAAAATAAAAA
>NW_013952433.1:1135294-1141947 GCF_001266775.1 Austrofundulus limnaeus | reverse complement strand
GTGTGTGTGTGTGTGTGTGTGTGTGTGTGTGTGTGTGTGTGTGTGTGTGTGTGTGTGTGTGTGTTAAATCATTCCAGTTCCTGTTGAGAAGTGATAACTCTTTAACTGTCTTACAGTAAACTTATCTCAGAGCTCTTTTTTTTTCCTGAATGGAAAATTTGCTCTACAACCAGATCAATACAACAATGCACAATGACAAACTTAATTGTGAACTAAGCGATGCAAAAAAAATCATATCACATCAAAATCGAATGAAATAATTCATAAAGCTTTGCCTTATTACAGTAAAGCACTTTTACTGAATAATAGTCTGCATGATGAAACATCTTGTTAGTCTGGCTTTTGACCTGTAAGAGCTTAAATTTGCAAGGTAGAATGTGTTCAGAACAGTCATTAGTGTCTTCAGTCTAATTGTGGCTTGCCTATATAAAACGTTTGAGACAAATCAGGTTTTTGTAGAACACATTTTCTCTGGCGACCTTAATGTATTCCAACACTTTTATCTCTTCTTAGAAAAAGCTTCTGAACCAATTAATAAAAGCAAAGGTGTGAACTGATTCAACCATGAAGTTTGAAGAGATAATTTGCTGCACAGCCCAAACTGGTTTGGCTTTTGAAGGAAGTGTTGTCTCTGCTGTGACCTTTTACAAACTGTTTACAGCTCGTTGCCACTGGCAACGTTCAGGTTAAAACATGTTCCAATTCCCCCCTGTAGTTACTGATAAAAGTGGCAGATATGATATCTTACTAAAACAAAACACATGACCTCAGTTTTGGTATTATGCAGTTTTCAAAAATAATTTTCACAAATCTAAAAAAAAAAGGTTATAGGTAGAAATAGTGTCCTTCCCCTGAAGCAAATTACAACCATGTCATCTGGAAGTTTGAAAATATGTCTTCTCGTGTGAGAGCTTCATTGTATAAAATGTATAATAATGTCAATAGGGCAGATTCCTGTAAGAACTAGAGGAGAAAAAGAGCCCATCAGACAGAGAGCCATTCATCTGAGCATGCTGTGATCTTTGCACAAGAATGTCTACAACCCAACTAATAATATGAGGAAGCAAATTTGTCAACAGTTTATTGGTTAATGGGTTGAATAAGAGCTCAAGATTTAGTCYTTACATTGGTATTGAGCACCTGCAGGAGCTCAAACCACTCAAACCACCAATTCTTCAACAAGAGAACCAGCTCCGCCACCTGAATTCCTCACAGTGTATTTCTTTTTTTAAAAACAACAGTAATTGTGTGTTTCATTTAAAAAATGAAGTTAATAGGTGCAAATCCAAAACAATTGAAACCTGCGGACCAAATGTGACCTGCCGTGACATTTTATATAGCCCATGGAAGCTTCAAAGATGTTAAAATGTCAAAATAAGTGCATTTGCTTTAAAGTCAGCTTTGACCATAAACTGCATCTCCCATAATTCATGTTGAATATTTTACCCTCAAAATGACTGTATCCCACCAAATAGAGATGTATGGTGTTCAAGTAGTCAGAAGTTGGTGAATTTTGTGTAAAATCTCACGTCATTTTCGCTGAACAGTTTTGCTGAGTCCTAGTTGTTCTGGGAAATTGGAATTTCCCACTTCCAAGTCACAAATTCAAACTGGAACACCCCTTTCTGTGAAATAAATAGGAACTATTTAGGATAGTCATGTCTATATAGACTACATGTGCGCATGATATGATAAATACTGTTTTAGCATTTCCTTTAACTTCCTGTCAGTTTTTGACTGCCTTTGACCAACAAAGCACTTTGCTTTTCGATCAAGCAATGGCTAAACATTTATGTTGTGAAAGAAATCACTATTAATTACTACATCTATAGTGAAGTTAAATGTTGTTGCAAAGTTGTAAGCAATATGGCATTTCTTTTGAAACAAATTATAATCTCAAAACGTTCAGTTTGATGGCATTTTTCTGATCAATAAACAGAAAAGTTATTATTCTGAAATAGTTGTAGCACAAGAGTTATATGTTTGGTGGCTGCTTGGCTGACAATTGGCTTTCAATGGGATATTCTCAACTGGGAAAAAGTGCAAACATGTGTTCATGAGTTAAGGATAGACACTCTTCTGCATGTCAGCCAGTAGTGAGTCTAGAAGGGATTATGGCAAAAGGGCAAGGCTCAAATTGCTGGCAGAGCTTGGAGAGCAGCTTATCACTGGTGTCAGTGGGCTTTTGCACAATGATATTCACACAAGGTCAGACTAAGTTTCTCCACTTAGATTAAATATAGAGCAGAAATTAGCATAGGCAAAACATAAGCCACAGGGAACATACTTTATTTTAATACATTTTTTTTTCCTGTTTGACACTGTCTGTGAATGCTGTTGTTTTTCTTTCTTTTTCCTTTTTCTTTTTTTTTCCATTTGTGTAATCCCTCTTTAACAAAAAAGTAAAATTAACCTGCATGCCATATGATGTGCATGCATTGGCTTGTAATGCAATGCATGCCCAACAAAGAAATCCCCTAAAAGCTTTAGAAGGATTTCCTCTAGTTTGTTATTTTTGATTGTCTTTTAAAAGTATTGTGCACTCCAATTGGGAGGCACAATTGTGTGATACGGTGAATTGTGTGTGTTGTGTTTTAGTGCACATATGTGCTATTATATTTGAATCTTTGTAGAAGTAGAAAATTACTTTCTTGTCATTTACTGTTTCATGCTCCTGAATTTTCGTGTAGTGTCACATCTGGCTTCAGATTTGATTTCTCATCCTGCTAATTTCTTTAGTATAGTGTTAGCTTGGTCATTTAGCCTTTTTCACAGGCAGGTCCTTTCAATGCCATAATTTACCAGTCACTGATTCTCACTGTCTCCCAGACTTCAAAATGACCTTTCTAGGAGGGTTCTAGGAGGGATTTTTTTAAGGTAATCAAGAGTGAATTCTCCACTCCTCTGTTATTTGTAAAGCTTTCAAGGTGATATTGAAAGAGGCAAATAAAGCTCAGCCTGGATTCTTTATTGCCTTTTATGTTGGATTTTTATGATGGCTATTGGTATTTTTTGTATCCATTAAGACCAGGTGCTCATTATGGCAATACAGTGATGTTGAGTGTTTCACAGTAAAGGGCATAGGGATGGTTTTAACATCTAGTGGCACATAGTTTGACATATGTGCACAGTTTTGAATGCACTGTATAACTCTTGTCTTTTATACAGGTACATGAGTGAATGCACATAGAAGGAGATTGTCTCTAAAGATGATGCAATAATCCTTAAAAGTAACCCTGCCATGCAGTGTTGCAGAAACAATTTAACAGTGAATCTGAAAAGAATCAGTAAAAGGTTTCAAAACTTTCTAGCTGAGTTGGTCAGCTCATTGTGAGAAAGGTCACGATTCCTTTTCTGTCCAACTTCAGAGCATTTTAATTTATATAAATTGGCAATAAGCATTGCGACGAATAGAGCTAAAGTTGTGCTTTATGATCTGAACCATCTCTTTGAATCACATTCTAACTTCTCTGTGCTTATGTTCTTTCTCAGTTTTCTTGCAAATGAAAGTGTTTTTTTAAAGCTGAACCTCCTTTCATATGCACATGTTAATTCAAAATCTATTTGTGTCCATCGTTCTTTTATTTTCTTTTTTATTAGTATTTCATTGTGGCACCTGAGTCTGTCTGTCTAGTCTGGACAAGCTGTGGGTAATTAACCCTGCACACAGTGCAGCATTCATATTGTAATGGCCTATACAAAAACTAAGTTTGCTCTAGCAATGGCCTCAAGACACCAATAATTCAGGAAATACATGTTTTCTACAGGTTTTTGATGTAAAAAAAAGTTCATAGTTTTCTCTTAGCTTAAATGTTGTCATATTTGAATTGCTAACAGAAATTTAGTAATTACAGTATTAAAAAAAATAAAAATTAAAATATTTTTTGTGCATTTTCAYCAGCTTAAGGTGTTGCATTTTCACCACTATTTGTTTTTAATGCAAGAGCAGAACTTGAGAATACAAAGGTGAAGTGGTTGCCAGAGCATGGGGCTGTGCATCTCCTATTTCATCATATTAGCTGACTTTTTGTATAAAACACGAACAGAAAGGAAATTTGCCGTAATGTCATAGAATGAGTGATGGAATCTTTTAAGGTCTTTAAGTCAAAAGGAAAAACTGCACTGTATTGGACCTTTGCTACCAGCAGTAATATGTCCCTAACAACCATAACCAGAAATGTTGATTTATGAGTATATCTATAAATTATATTACAACTCAAAGTAAAAACACTGGAAAATAAATGTAAACTGTTTAATGTTTCCAAGCATAGGTGGACATTTATTGTTCCTTTTTTTTTCTTGTTTGTTTATCTGACCATAGGCAGGCAGGACGTGAATGGATGGCCCACTTGATCCTCTATGTGTCTGAGCAGAAACACAGCAACCCGAAGGATTACAACAAGAGAGGATAGGCAGCAGCATCCAGATGCTGCAAATCTCTTCTCTGCCTCAAATGCGAATAGGTACACCATTGTCTGGAGCACTGCTTGTTTTGCATCAACAGAGACACTGCCAAGGAGATAAACAAGCTGAAACCGAGGTTACATCAAGTCTAAATCTGCTATGATAAAGGATTACAAGGTTTATGTCGTGCTTAGAGCTTTATCCTCTGATTGTCAGTCAAGATTTTCCGAGTAGCAAACTAAGTAAGCCTTTAATGGTTGTGCATTAATCAAAAATTCTGGCAGAATTATGAGGGTTGTTAAAGATGCACAGAATACTGATGATCTCTTGTAAGATGCCGAACTGCGTGTGGCAACACAGCCGAAGCCCAGGTGTCTCTCATGACTTCTTTACAGGCGTTAAAAATTAGTTTACAACACAAGACAGTTGTAACAGCTTTGCATCCAAAACTGTTTTCATTTTCTATGGAGGTTTGCAATGCCCAGCCTAATTCCTCTGGGTTCGTATCACTTGCAGAAGAAGCATCTGATGTTATTTGCACAGAAAATGCACAAGAGATAGATTAATACTTAATTCACCTTTTGAGATAAAGACTTTCAAAGGTATCCATTAGGGAGTTGTAAAAAGAGTAATTACCACCTGAGAAACCTGCTAATGATCAACAAATTCAAATGTAATTCCTCTATTGCTCAAACTTTGGCTAAATTATATGTTAACTGCTTAAAACTTTCTTCATTTCCAAAAACTGTTTTGGGAGAATGCCTCTATGCATTGTTATGGCATGGATAGAGAAGTTCCCTGGGTAAATTATGCCTAAATATCTCATCTTCTGGTTTATGGCCAAACAATTAAAATTGTTTTTGTGTGCAGAATGTCCCCTCTGCTCCTTTAAATGAGAAAATCAGTCCTAAAACAAAAACAAAACAAAAAAAATAATCTGATTTAATAGAATGTATTCAAAAAGTTCCTAAATTTTCTTTGTACTTTCATATAACTTTTTCTTTTTAAATGAGCATGTGATCTTAAGGGATTTAAACAAACTCTTTGGACAATGGTGCATGAGTAAGACAAAACTTCCAAATCTTCTTGAGCAATCCATTTTCAGATACAAATTTTTGTATGATCCTTAAATTGTAAGAAACCCCATTTCATCATGCTCCACAGCACAAATACTATCTTTCCTCCCCTTTGGTCTACCTCTCTATCAAAGTCTACCCAGCATATTTCAACTGCCTACATCATCTTTGCATCATCAAATTCTGATACTTAATCGTGACCCCCAGAAAGGACTTGCATACAAGGCTAAAAGGAATGTATATTTTCCTAATGCCCACACATTCTGCAAACCAAAACTTGCAGAACTGTGCAAAAAGCTGAAAGTTTATCAAAGCAGTTGTAGCTTACGCGAGAGCCAAAGAATCCCTCCTCTAACATATTTTCACTGAGATAAGATTTTCCCTGAAACAGGCAATTTCAACTTTTGTCATGTTCTTCATGCACAGTAGCATAATCAGGTTAGTAGTAATATTGTGCACCAAAATCATTCTTATTGAATACATGTTCAACACATTTCACTAGTTTTTACTAATTTAGGATGTTGCATTAAAAACTAAGAAGAGGTTTCATGATGGGATGAGAAATATATTGATATTCTCTCAGTACTTCTCTGAACTGTTGTTGATATCTGATCACTAAACGTGTTGAGTCGACTCCACTGTTAAACTGTCTGATTCATCTTAGCGACTCCTAGAGTGGTTTCTAAATCATTTTAGTTCCCTGAATCAACACCCCAAACAAAACATGCCTAAAATTAAAATGTGTTTTTTTATTAAGTTTTGTTTTTATTTTATTTTTTGTTTGTTTGTTTGTTTGTTTTGTTTTTCAGTCATGCGCCCAATGAACAGCCAGCAGCTAAGGATAAGAAGTGTGATTACAGATTAGTGTGGATCAAAGTCAAAATTAAATGGGATAGCAAATTATTTTGGATCTCAGTGCTGTCATGACTGAGGAGTTGGTGGAACATCCACCTCACACTAAACTGATTTGGGGCTTTAAGGTATGATTTTGTGCAGCAAAAAAGTAGTTGTTGTGGGGAACGTTAAGAGATATGAAAGATGATTCAATGAAATCTGTGATTGAGAAGGAAACCATCAGGCCTTTGATCAGACTCTCTCTCTCTCTCTCTCTCTCTCTCTCTCTCTCTCTCTCTCTCTCTCACTCTCTCTGTCCTGCATCCTGTGTACCTCACT
>NW_013952433.1:1132477-1134948 GCF_001266775.1 Austrofundulus limnaeus | reverse complement strand
GTGTGTGTGTGTGTGTGTGTGTGTGTGTGTGTGTGTGTGTGTTTAATCAAATGGCATTTTCCTCTCCCCTAAGAGTAGAATTTTAAGGTCTGCCATTCTCGGTTTAATGCTTTGGACTGCCTGAAGCCCACCTATACAGCATGCTCAACACGACTGCATCCCTTCACATTTATTATGCTGGTCATGACAAGATAACACTCTCACAGAAAAGAAGAGATCTGAGTGTGTTATGCTGTCTCTGAATGACAACTCACAGCTTTTCCGGCTCCACTGTCAAAACAAAAATTTTGAGGAAAAAAAAAGGGTAGACATTTTAAAACATACACTACAGCCGCATCTGCATGTAATTCACATTAATGTCATGCKATCGTCATTTTTCTGAGAACACTTAAAGTATAACTGATGAAATACTGAGTTTTCCTTTAAGAAAGATTTGTATTTGCCCTTGCCACTCTAAGAATAACTTGCCCCACGAGTCTTAGATGTGTCTTGGCCTTTTAGGGGACAAGGTCACATTTGTAACAATGGCAGTCCAAGACTTTTCAATCACTCTCCAAGGACAGACCGATCTTTACTGAGGTGATTCAGTGGTGTGCAAGAGTTGTGATTAAATCAGTTGTATAAAATAGAAATAATAATAGTTTTGAATATAAAACATTTACAGTAGTTTGTTTGTTAGACTTTTAATTTCAGTTTWAAAAAATCTGTATCGTCAATAAAGCTGTGAATTTCTTCTTTATTTTAATTGGTAAAATGTGTAAACAAGACTCTGCAGATGAAAAAAAGGAACCAAGCAGGACATAAAATAATAATAATAATGCTTGTTTAGAAATGGGTTTTAAACTTTTTTCGTAATGGTCGTTAGATCTTAACTACAGCCAGCTTCATTTTGGAACTGGTGTTTACTCTCTTTATTCTGAGCCTCATAGCAAGTTCAACTGCACCTCTGTCAGACTGACTACAGGCGACAGCTCAGCCAGTAAACAGTATTATACCTTAACCTTAAAATATTCTTGTCCTGCTGACGGATGTAATGTTTCCTAAAGTTTGTTTACTCATCTGTTCTGAATCTAAGCACACAGAATGCTTTCCTGTACCCCTGCCTTCTAGTTGTTCCTTCCAGCTGTGAAATTATCAACAAATGCCAATGTGCTTGTTCCTTTGACAACTGTCAAACACAACKGGTACCATGTTTGACAGATGTGTTTGTACACAATTTAATTATTCCAAACAGAAGTGTTTCATAAATCTATGATTTTTTGAAAGCTTTTATTATTTTTAACTAAAAGCTGGCCTTTCTGCTGTTGAGTCTTACCAGTCATTTGCATCTTGCAATGTGTCTTCAGAAGTTACTGGATGCTTATAAAACCTTTTCTTGATTGTTGACATGGCAACATGTACGCCTACACCATGGATAGTATACTTGAATTGTTTTGCAGACATAAAAGGTTTTTATTTGTTTCAATGTGAGAAGATTTTTTTTCTTTCACCCTTAACAGCATTCTCTTAGATGATGAGCAAGTTGTTTCATGTGTGCTCCTGCTTTTGTCTGTCTCTTCAAATTTGCCCTGGCAACTGCCATTCCACCTTTGATACAAGACTGTACACTTGAGAGAGACACAACATTGTTTTGGAAACACACATTAAAACAGCTATTAGAAATCCCTGCTGATTCAGCAAAATATGTATGTGTTGAACGTAATTTGATTTTATTAATACAAATAATTCAACTTTATTTTAGTTACAGAAAACAAGCAGTGTTGTATAAAGTACCACAAAGTGATAATTGAGTAAAAGTACAAGTATCTTACCAAAAATATGGATTTGGTAAAAATTAAAGTCTCCTTTAGGAATATTACTTGAGTAAAAGTCTTATAGTGTCTGATATTTTTTGTACTTAACTATTAAAAGTAAAAGTATTGATTTAAAATGAGCAGTTTGATTTTTTTTGTAAGGACATTTATTAGGAGGTGACCTCCCCCAAAACTGCAGAAATGACTGTTGTATTAAAATAATAAAATGATGTTAGATTTAGGATGCTCTTGTCCAGCTGTTTCAGTCTATATACATATACCAAGGCTGCCCAAACCTTTTCCCCAAAATGAAAATCTGTCTGAGGGCTGCGGCCAAATGCAATAATACAATTCATGAAATATAAATACTTCTTAAGTACAGAACTTTTATTTTAATGATTATGTCCTGCTGGAGTTTGATGTGATTTGTTTGTGTACAAACTAATACGGTATCAGAATTTTATATGCTTATACTTTTCATTCAACCACAGTTAAATTCACTGTATCTAGGATACACAGTTTATATGGATAGTATTTATTTTTTACAACAAGCTGGAATGAAAACAAGCAAAAATGAAATAATAGTAACGACTTTGTACTTCTTGTCTTTTTTTTTAAATGTAAGGATTAGAAAGTACAGATAACTGTGTGAAAATGTAAAAAGTAGAAGTAAAAAGT
>NW_013952433.1:1128065-1132467 GCF_001266775.1 Austrofundulus limnaeus | reverse complement strand
CGCAGGACCCACACACACACACACACACAAACACATAAAGTGAAAAGTGGCAACAACTGTTGCTTTCTGGTACACGAGTCAGACTCACATCAGCGCTTCCACATCAGATTTGCAAGCCAGACATCACAATAATTGGTCCAGCTTCGGCGAGGCAGAGTGAAGGCAGCCGATTTTATTTTTATGTATTTATTTATTTTATTTCAGCACCACCAGAGAGGACAGCTCCCTCCCAGCCAACCATAGAGACTGAGAACAAGCGCCTATTTGTGTAAGTCACACGAAGTAAAAGCAAAAGGTGGTGTGTGTGTGCGTGCGTGTGCGCGCGCGTGCGTGTGTGAGGAGATAAAAAAGGGTGGGGGGTGCTAAGGAATAGAGGGGGGAAATCGTATTGATGGTTTGGTACACACCTCGCCAGAAGTCATATATCCTAGCCCAKGGTGAAATGTTTGACTTTCCAGCTCTTGTGATAAATATTTCCTATTTATCACAGCATATTTCCCCTTAGTCCAAGGTTACTGTATCAGCGATGCACACGTGCTGAACATGAATGAGGGTTAATCACATCTAGATAGTTGGAAAAGAAGGACATTCAGCCAAACATGAATTAAACTTCACCAGTCGCACATCTGTTTCTTGCTGCATTGTAGAACTCATTTGGACTGTGGCATCTGGTGTAGCCTTGCACGCGCGCACTCACCTCAAGGGCGCGCTGAGAAAGCGAGCAGATCCTACGTAAGCGCGCATCTTTCTTGTCTAATCGTGCGCTCATTTGAACGATACATCTTTTCACTCCATTATTAGTGAGAGTAAAAGCTTAGGAATCATGAGCTCTTATCACTTTAATCAAATAGAGAAGATTGAAAAGCTCACCCCTCTTTGGAACATGAAACGAATGCCAAATGGGATGGATGAGTATAGGACGTACATTGTGTGTTCTGTGGAGGAACAGTAACTTACTTATTCACGAAGATGCGAAGTGGGGGGTTCTTCTTAAGACAGAGAAGAACGATCCCTCTTCCACTCCATCCTCCCAAAAAAACTGCATTGACAAAACAGAAAAAAAAATCCGCAATTCTCAGGCGATTAAAAAAAAAAACCGTCGTGTCGCCGTCTCCTCAGACACACTGTGTTCCCACACTTAAGATTATATGTAATCCACACATTAGTCAGGATGACATGCTATACACTCTCACAGTGATGACAGCCTGTAACGCAGTGGATATTTCCTCTTCTGTCAGGACGCACGCAGAACCGAGGCACCCACAAGTGCAATTGTTGGAAGTACTTTTCCGATGCGCAGCGATGTCCAGTGCGGTCCCAGTTTTTTTCTCCTCCCAGTCAAATTAAAAATAAAAGATGGATATATTTTTTTTATCTTCTCTCCGATTGAAAGTGGTCATTTAAAAAAAGCCACCTTTCCAAATCCCGCGGAGCGCGGAGGACCTTCAGTGTCCAGGCAGAGGAGCTCCATCCTGGAAGGCAGACCTTCATCCATACACTGAGCAGTATAGAGGTGGGGTTGTTCCAATGTCCCGATTGCTTACGTTTTAAATGTAACTTTTTTTTCACCAAATCACCTTTCAGTCTATTTGTTGGACAAAGAGTAGGGATTTAAGATGCTCATTTCTGTTTTTCCCCCCTTGTCCACAAAAGCAGAGCAGTAAAATTATGAGAGGATAGTTATCCTAAAAATCAAAAAAAAAAAAAAAAAGGTGATGAAGTTGGCTTGATAAAAGCTTCAGGTTGTGCTGATTTCCATTTGTTTAGATAAAATAAAAAGCTCGCTTCTGTTTAGGATAAAATGTTGATTAAATCAAATCCAGAGATTGTCTTCATTTAGAGTCTATTTAGCCCGCGGCTTCACTTGTAACCGAGCCCCCTCAGAGCACAAAAAAAAAAAAAAAAAAAAAATGCTCAGATTCAAACACGTTTTATTTTCCGCACCGCAGCCTTGATTTGACCAGAGAGGAGTCACAGTTCACTGAAGGCATTCATGACTCCCGCCGCCCCTCTCGCTCCATCCACGGGTCTCGTCGTCGTCATGAAGTGTCAGAACATTTTCTTATCCACAAGCTGCTGACTGCCCAGTCCCCGATCTCCTAATCTGAACTGCGGACAGTTTCAGTCTGCTTCAAACGTGACAGATGCGTCTATCTTTTTTTTTTTTCTTTCACCCCCACTACGCGCACCCAGTCTCCATCCGTCGGTCCGCTGCGAAATGTCCCAGCATTTTATAGTCAAATACAGCCACCAGCGCGGACGGACAATGGATTGATAAGTTCAGAAGAGGGCATCATGTAGGTTACCTCCCACTGTCAAGCTGCTCTCCCCAGCTGAGGCTGTTCCGCCAGTGACTGCTGGTGGATGTGCGCCGTCAGCCGCAGGACTGAGGCACTGAAGGCAGGGAATATTCTTCATGCTGCTCTGAACTTGTAGAGCTGCTACAGCTCCCCCCCCACCCCTCCCTGCTATAACCTATGCACGCGCCCTCAGTCAGTGCTCTGACATTTACTAATTGATCTTTTGCCTTTGTGCTCATTTATCCCTTTTTTTTTTCTGTGTGCACGTGTGAGCATGAGAGAATAAAAGCCAACGAGCAAACGAGAGAAAAATAGACAGGAAAAAAAAAAAGAGATATTAAGCTCCGAGAAGGGAGACAGACAGTTTCCTCCCATGTGTATCTTGAAAATGGGACACGACTGCCACCTACTGGTTCCCCTCTCCTGGGTGATAACGTGATGTCCTCAGGCTGATTGTCGCATAGGGCCGGTCTCCCATGACATACTGTAGGTTTTGTTTATGTAAAGTTCTCTTTTTGTATTAAAAAAAAATAAACACTGTGAGCCATAACAGGAAGCCCAAGTCTGAATATGTTTATGGAACCATACACATGCAAACTCAGAGTGGAACAGGACACAGACAGAAGTGTGACAATCCAGAAAACAGATTAATACGTGTTATAATCTCTCCCAGGCTTCAGCACTTTACACCCTATTTATAAATGCTGGCTGAGGGTTATGAATTATGAAATGGGCCTGCAGATTTTTCGCACGGTGGCTGACACTGGAGACTTCAGGTCTTCAGAAAGATTATTGCTTGTGAAGCGTTTATCTTAGGCAGCCTGCTGCACTGCAAATATTATGCTAAACTCAGTAATATTCGACATGTATAGCGGGGGCCTATAAGAGCGAGGATGAAATTTGCAGATAGGCCGGTTTGAAGAGTTGTGTGCACATTCACGGGCCATGTGATAGCAGATGTGAGAAAACATTTGAATGCCAGACCAGGGATGTGTCCATCTAGCTGTCAACATCTGATCTCATTTCCCTCAGTGCTGAAGGCGTTGCATCATTCATCTGTCTTCATAACTGTCGACCTGCCTGTCTGTGTGTCTGGCATATGGTAGTAAAAAGTACCACTCTCTTGCTTTCCAGTTGAAGGAGATAGTTCTTGTTTTATTGTTCTTGGCTAACTTAAAAATAACTTTAATCATGTGATTGAATAAAGTCAAGTAACTGTGTCCTTATCATGCATTTTAGTTGTTCGAGGCAGTGTCATCCCTAAACGTTAAGGTCACTTTCATAGTGCCAAGCTGCTGTGTGACCACCTTATTTAACTGACTTAGTGCTACAAAAGCAATAACATTGTTTGTTCTATTTGTAGGTTTTCAACTACTACATTTGACTATTCACAAATTGTGTGCAAATGTGTTGGATTTTAAATATTTTGCATGAGAATTTAAAAATGTGCCATTAAAAAAGAAACAATCTTGCTCAATAAAATTATTTGTACACTAATAAAGAAATGTCCTTGTAGATTTTTCAGCTTTGTTTTCAGAGTTGTAAAGTAACTAATCACAAATACTTTGTTACTGCACTTAAGTAGATTTTTTTGGGTGACTGTACTTCACTTGAGTAAATATTTTTCATCTTACTTTTTACTTCTACTTTTTACATTTTCACACAGTTATCTGTACTTTCTAAACCTTACATTTTTTTTAAAAAGACAAGAAGTAGAAAGTCGTTACTTTTATTTCATTTTTGCTTGTTTTCATTCCAGCTTGTTGTAAAAAATAATACTATCCAAATAAACTGTGCCTCCTGGATAGAGTGAATTTAACTGTGGTTGAATGAAAAGTATAAGCATACAAAATTCTGATACCATATTAGTTTGTACACAAACAAATCACGTCACACTCCAGCAGGACATAATCATTAAAATAAAAGTTCTGTACTTAAGAAGTATTTACATTTCATGAATTGTATTATTGCATTTGGCCGCAGCTGTCAGACTGATTTTCTGATAGAGTTTTATTGAATTTATTAAACTTCTTAAGGTGTTTCAAATAAAGTCTTGAGGTACGTGACAAATGTATTATTCATCATGGCGTGTCCACAGAGTG
>NW_013952433.1:1116541-1127774 GCF_001266775.1 Austrofundulus limnaeus | reverse complement strand
TCTCTCACCTGTGAAAGTGAGAAACATGGCAGACATCATTCACCCACTGAAAGAAAATCTCTCCACATGATGGAGTGACATCACCTTGGGGAGATGAATTAGACTGCTGATTTTATGTTTTTTGCCCTGTCAGTGGCTTTAGTATGATAAATCCTCCTCACATATTCCCAAGATTGCAGTTGTTTATTGGAAAATGGTGCAGAGTGATTCATGGTAATGAGCAGTGAGACGATCCCTCCTCCCCATTTAATACTCCTCAAACCTTTTCATCCCTGTGGACAATTTTTAAAGATGGATGCAGGCTGTGGGTTTCAGATGTCACATTGTTTTAAATGGTTATAGATTTGTAAAACATATTTAGCTATTATTGAAAGCAGATGACTTTATGGAATGATGAATATTTGGTAATGTTTGCATTAGGGTTTGTTTATTCCTCAGTGCTATTGGCAATATCTCTTTGTGCGCCCATTTTGGTTCCTCTAAACAGTGAATGTAGCCTTAGCAGGTGCAGCAGAGGGACTAAGTGGGACTTCCTCCCTGCTCACACAAAGCCTGTCTTCAGCTAATAATGTTACTTCTATAGACATCTGTTTTATGTCTAATTCCTTCAGCCATTGTTGTTTGACTTATCTATTGAAAATCATTCTGGGCAACCATGTCAGAAAATTAATGAACTTGTCAGCTGGAAAAGGGCACTATTGCAATGAGGTGCCAGGGTCTTGCAAAGCGACAAGCTGTATGCCCATGTTCCCTTCCCACAACCCCATTGTATTTTTTTTCTTCTCCTCAGCCTGTGATTCACTTCAGATCAAGGCCAGCACTGTGAGCCTTATAATAAAATGTT
Source organism: Austrofundulus limnaeus (assembly GCF_001266775.1). NCBI lineage: Eukaryota > Metazoa > Chordata > Actinopteri > Cyprinodontiformes > Rivulidae > Austrofundulus > Austrofundulus limnaeus. The sequence continues at coordinate 1,126,930 of NW_013952433.1, read as the reverse complement.
CTTTTCTCAAATCGGATTAATCTTTGCAAAGCCCAGCTTAGGACACCATTAGCATTCATTTCTTTCACTGCCGGAGACTTGTATCAATAATGAAGCTACCCTGACATTTTTCATCTTTGCTGGCAATAAAATCTCTCGGGGGTTTCATTTAGTGAGAAAGGAAATAGTTACAGTGATCTGTTATCGTCTCCTTTGCCTTTTACAATGGAGACTAGCATTGTGATGTTGGAGTTTTAAACGAGATAGAAGCTCTAAGTCCTACTGCCGGAGCTGAAAGGGCTATTTAAATGAAGATGGTGTTGATAAAACTGTGTAATGGATTAAAATATTACTCAGTCCAGATCTAAAATAGCACTGCCTAAATAATATAACAGAGTTGTTCTGTTACATTGTTGTAAACTTGTAGTCAAACAGCTGTAGTTTGGAGAGTTCTGTTTGTGCCTTTTAAAAAAGATTTAAAAAAAAACTCAGGAGTGAAAGTTTGCTACCAGGATATTTGTTCCACCATGTAAGTCCATTTGTAATTATATAAGAATCTGGCTTTGGGGCAAAGCAAGTCAAGTTAACCAAACTTCTTTTTTTTTTTCAAATAAGACTTCAAAGTAAATCCTTGTTATACCTGAAATGATGATGTTTAAGAATATGTGTGTGGAGCTCAAAACCAAAGAGGTAACGATTCAGTCTGAAACTGGAAAGTTAAAGTTCAATTACTGTTGATTATATAGATAGGACAATTCAATGTTAATTATTTAAATACATCTGCAAGGAGAAAGCACCTTACAGAAACTGATGCTTGAAAGTTGCTTTTGTAAGACAACAAGTAAGGATTTGAAACAGTGTAGCTACTGACATCATGTTGCAATATTCATATAGACACTTTTGTTGCATGTGTAAAACATAACACATCAATTTCCCTAGAACTTCACCTGCAAAGACTGTATGGGATTATTTTAGTAGAAAAATGTGGCAAAACGTGGCACAGTTTTGACATGTTCTGTAACATTAGCTTCTTCCTAAAGCCTTAATTGGGTAAAAAAAAATAAAAATAAATAAATTCTGCCACTGTGAGCCATCATCTGAACATAAGACTGTTAGAAACTTTTAAAGTAAAAACCTATTCTCCCACAAGCAAATATACGGACAGTGCACACATGAACAGACAGACAAGCATGGTACCCGGCAGCAGACCTACACATTAGTCATTTTTTTCCCGCATGTCTGTCTGAATATTCTGTCTGAGGAGCGAACAGCTGAGCAGGGGAACGACCACGGTGCATTCAACCAGTCGATGGATTAATCAATTGGTGTTCCAGCTCAACCCATCCATCTCTGGGAATAATCTGGGAGACATCATAAAAGTGCCATTCTATCCTTCCAGAGGCCAGGGAGCTTCCCCCTGTCTCTTATGACAGGAACAGAAGTGCATTTACTGAAATATGGAAAAGGCTGTTTTGTGAGACAGCCCTGAGAGGTGTTTGATTGTGCTTATGTTATTTTAAATACACAGCTCTGTACAGCTCAAAATATTTTTGCTGTGACTCAGATCTTCAAAGAAATTCTTCCAAATTCATCACCATCTCCCTGTTTCCTTGCTTCGTGCGGAAGAAGCAGCTAAGAGCACTGACCTGAATTCAGGATGCATCATTACTCACCACTTGCTTTCCATCACCCACCTTGCCTCAGCGATGGTGTCGTTTCAACTTAGTTATCTTCACGTTTTTCTCTCGTGTCAGTATCTCTTTTCTCTACTTCACTGGAATGTTGCGTGCTGCTAAAATAAGAGTGACAGCAGCTGAGAAGGAACTGATGTAATGGCTCAGATAATAACAGCTTGCTTAAGAACAAGGCAAATACACACTTATTCTCCCTACAGCTTGCTCCTATGTGCAAATGTGCACGCACACATATATATGCATGCGCATTAACAGCAGAACATGTGCACTGAAGCATCACTCTTCCTGCCTCACAGGCAACTGGGCACTGTCTGAAGTGATACTGGCCCCAGCTAACACGTTAATTCATGCTGCTAAATTAAAAGGTTAAATGAGGTGGGAAAGGGTGGAGGGCTATCTCTAACTGGCTCCTTTTATTTATTTATTTTTTCAGAATGTGCCTTGTGGAGGTGTAGATACTTAAATATATTTTTTTCAGGAATGAACGCAGGTAATAAAAAAAGAAGCGTAACTGAAGGGGAAGTGAGAAAGGAAAAGTTCCTCTAGAGCACAGCCTTTTCAATCTCATTCTGTTTGACAATGGGATTTGAAAGGAGCTGTGAGTGCTTGGTGGTCTGTGTGCTAAACACTCCAAGTTAAAAACKTTTGAACTCGAGAGACGCCATCCAAACAGGTTTTGTAGTGGTCGCATAGCAACAGAGCCATGACTGGCGCATCCCTAGGCAGCTTATGAGCTGCTAGCTAAAATAGAAGTTGTCGATGGACAGAAGGGCCCAGTGACAAAAAATGAAAAAGTCATTTTCTGTATGCCATTTAAAATGACACATCACAGTGTTGTGAGAATATTTAAACATTGACTGTAAACAGACGTCAATTAATTAATCAAATATAAAAAAAATCTAACATGTAGGAGCATATACAACTATATAAACGCAAGAAACTTGTATTTTTTAAGCAATAACATTGAAACAGCTTTGCTGCAGTAATGGGTGACCTGTGAGCTGCTGGGTTTCTCATGTGGACAAAAAGCTGTTTCCTTTTCACTGTGTTTTTTGTACATAAAAAATGCACATTTTATTCGTACAGGTTTTGCTAAAATGTCATACCTTTTGTTTTCTAACAAAGCAAGTAAAAAAATTTTATTTTTTTATTTTTTTTAATTTTATTATTATTATTTTTTTTGTAAGAGCTATCTAATTTTAAAGACACTGCTGCTAAAAACACACGAAAATCCTGAAAACAGATTAGCATTAAAAGGACTGGGAAATTTCGAGGTGCCAAATTGCTTTGCAATTTTGTACCTTCAAAAATCAGTATTTCAGTGTTCTTAACCCAAACAAGCTTCGGTCACTACAATATTGCAAAATGTTACTCAATCTTTTATTAAAGAAAAAATATGTATATTGAATTAGCGCATATACATATTCAGTGTAAATATGTAAATATAATTTGCACAGGCAACAATAATGTATTTGCACAAATTCACAGCATTCAGAAAATGTAATGACAGCTTTGACCTCATCTGTTACACTGTTTATGTGAATGGATTTTGACTGTCAAAGGTGCTCTTGAAAACGTACCTGAAACTGCCCCATAATTAGACGTGTGTGCAGAGTCAGGAGAGCAATCATGCAATTTTCAAAAATACAGAGCTGCCATATTGTGCATGTGTGACCATGAAAAGTCCATACATGTGCCCTTCTATGCTGGTGCAAGAGGGGAGGCAGGGAGGGGGTTGGAGAGCTAGTGTCTGCCATGTGGACATGTGGGTTGCCGTCTGTCTCTCAGATCTGCTCTTCTTTGTAACTCCTGAGCCCAGTTGCACAGGCAATCAGATGGTCGTGCAACTTCACTTCGCAGCAGGAGTCTGGTCATAAGTCAAAGCCCCACAATGCTTGGCAGCATGCTCAAACTGTGTCTAGCAGACGTATAGTTATAGCAGCATGTTGAGCTGTACAAATAAATCCCCTTTGATCATTCTGGGCAAAATAGMGCCCCTTGTGTCTATAGCCATTGGCTCATGCAATTTTAAAGACATGTCTCCTTGCTCCAACTATCAAATCCAAATATTTGGACTTTACCATTCTGTGCATTTCTGAGTGTATCTTTCTGTATTTTTCACACCACTCGCTTTTTTGGCTCTGACCTTAATGTGTCACTCATTCAGGCACACGCATGTAAGCAAGGTGCCCGACGAGGATATTTTTGATCTGACAAGGGGATTGTCTTGCACTTGATTTGGTCTATGTTGTCCCGATATAGTGTGCTGAGGTACCAGTCTGTTTTGCTGGTCAGGTCAGGGCCATGTGACAAGAATTGTCAGTCAGTTCCTGCCTCGCAGCCAGAGAAAACCCTCCAAAAAGCACAGCTGAAATTGAGAGAGCCTATGTCTGGCTAACAGTTCATCCAAACAATAATTAATTCTAAACAGATGCCACCTAATCAAATGAAAGCCTTTCCAAACAAGCAGTTTGTCAGAAAATAACAAATAAAAGCTTCATTTTTATATTGCTGCCATTTGTTTCAAAAGCTGAAAATGTGTGGTCCTTGGTTCTTAGGTCTTATTAAGTTAGCTGTCCAAATCATAAAAATGAACACACAATGAGAAAAAAAATCAGTTTTACATTAACAGCAACTGTTTGTGATCAGTGATAAGCTTTAATCTCTGTCAGAATGCGACATTTCTCACTGATGAAAACACTAAATTTAACTGATGAATTTAAGTCGTCTGGAAAAGCTGTAGAGCGGTAGCTAATCATTCTTGATGGGAAGTGTGTGTGTATGTGCGTGCGTCTGCATATACCCCAATAGCCTCCTGCAGCCTGTGCCAGACTCCTCAGCATTTGGCACCAGCCCGTCTGTCATTGAAGTGGAAAAAAGAGAGAGAGAGAGAAAAAAAAGAAAAAGAAGTACATCATCCAAGACCTTGTCATATTTCATTTCACTATAGTGAGTAAATCAACAAAATTTAAACCATTTGCATTTAAGTAATAATGAAAACTAAGTAGGCCTGCTACTTAATGGATGTCAGATGTAAAAAAAAGTTAGACATTTGCTGATTTTAAGAGAATTATCTAATTATGGCCACAAAAAAATACCTGACTGAATGCATGAATTTACCTTTTATAACTTGAAATCTTCCAACTSCTCTTAGAAAGAAGATTTTGTTAAACAAAACATATATTTTTAAATTCTTCTTTTTTAATTTAAAATATTCTATATTAAGCGGAACATACAGTAACTGATTTGTTCTGATTTCCTCCTTACTGTAACTCCACAAGCCCCTCTTTCCCCCCGTTTCTGAGGTGTATCTTAGATCAACTCATTTTGAAAGCATTTTAAGCATTTTAAGATGCTTTTGAAAATCATTCAAAATATAAAATATATTTTTTAACCTGTAACTTTGCACAATCTTCTTCACAAAGCACACGTTTTAAAACATTTGTTTAACAATTAATCTATTGTTTTTTTTAAGATATCTCTCACTATCTGACATATTTCCACAATAGCATCAGTAGGTTTGACTAAACAGAAGAAAATACTTAAACAAATGCAAACTAGCACAGTCTCCCTACAACAAAGACAATGMTTGAACAGCACTGATTTTGTATAATCTGATATTGGCTTAGCCTGCAACATCTTTTATTTTCTTCATCAAATTTGTGTGTGGTGTGAATTCAGATGTGACATTTCAAACTGAAAATCATCAAGCAGCTGTGTCCTCATCTAGTTTGGATGTGCCAGAAGAATCTTTGGTTTTCCTTGTATGTGACTGTGTGGTTTGATTCCTCCCTGATCTGGAGCCTGTCGCAGTGATATAGTGATTATGTATAGTAACAGGAACGTTCCAGGCTCTATGTTGACTGCTAATTGGGCTCCAGAGTAATGACTGTGTCATATTAATGACCCAGATCCCTCTCATTGTTATATTCATGAGGTGTGTGGATTGCCTATTCTCTCTGGGGCTGCGTGGAGCGGAGGTTTATGATTGTGAATGTGAACAACAGAGGGGTCTGTGTTGATTTGGATGCATTGGCAGGTGTTGGGAACAAAGTTTGATCTCCGTGTACAGCCCATCATTTGTTTACTTTTTGTGTTCCTGAAAAGCAGTTGCTGTGCTGACTGTCTTGTTTTTTTATGTAGGTTTTCCTCTTTTTCAGTTACCATTGATATGGAAACATGAGTGTCAATTTAAATGTGAAGCTCAGTGGTTGCAGCCTAATTGACTCTCTCTTTGTGATATTATGTTGACAAAGAAGCATGTTAAACATAAAAACAGGTAACCTATGTTAAATCATCTGTTGCTTTCTTTTTTTTTTTCTTTTTTCTTTTTTTTCAAACCTCAGGGAGATGTACCGGGCAGTATGCACAGGTTACGAGGTTCTTTCTTTTTTTTGTCCTCAAAACAGGTGGGACTCACATAGATGCCGTCCTCTGTCTCCCCCCACTCCAGTGTTGTCTGAATTTGCATAACATTAATCAGAACATAAAAGAGAGTCAGGTTCTTTCTGTTTTCATTAGCCTCGTGTTTGGGTCTGGTTTATTTATTTTTTTATTCTATAAAGGTCCTATCATGTGCAAGCCATCATGTTGCATTATTTATTTCTTTGTGCTCAGAGGCACGATCCTTCTGTGCTATTTCCTTTTTGTAATGCCCCYATCGAAATGACGTGTTTTGAAGTTAGAAGAGGTCAAATGAATGTGAGGCATTCCTTACGGCTAAACTGGTTAAAACCACTTCACTAAGGTGGCAGAACAGAACAAAGCACCTCCTATTGTAGTTTGGACAAGACAAAGGACATGCCTAGCTGACTGATTAGATAGGACAAGGTCTTTTGAAGGGAACATAAGTGTCACAACCTGATTGTAGGAATTATAAGTTGTGAACCCTTGCTTCCTTTTTTTCCTTTTCACTTCACATTTTGAGGACAATCAAACACTAAGTTCCACACAGCGTCTTTTCATTGTGACTGTCTCCTAATTGGAACTTAGTCGCTTCGTGCCAATTCTCACTTTTGAATGATGAACTTTAGTGGCGAGCTTTATTTCCTTGTCCACACTAAAATGACGCCTGGAAACAAGGGGAGTTCTGTTGGCTTCTGTCTTGCAAAGACAAATTAGATTTTAATGAAGAGCAAAAGTGCCTCAGTGGAGTCTCTGGCATAAGATTGAACACTGAAACTTTGGTGCAGTGATGAAGCATTCATTACAGACTGTTAAGAATGGCAGCTATCAATTTGCAAATGAGTTGTATATGTCACATAAATTTTACAGAAAGGGTTGGGGCACAACCATAAATGTCAAAAATGCAAATGATCTGCACTGAGTAGCTGTACAGATAAAACAGTGTAATGATTTTTTTCCCCATGCAAAGCAGGGATGCAGACCTTTTCTTTTAACTGGACAGATTTTTTAACTGTTAAGGAAACAAGCTTTGATAAGGAGAACCATGGTTTATATGCATTTATACATTATAAAAAAAATATTGTACTTATTTGTTCCAACATCCAAAAACATCACTGTGGTTACAGCTGTGAAGTGGACCTTAATTCAAATTAATCAACAGATAGATGTTGCAGCATGTCTACAAACTTGTTTATATGCAAACATCAAGTTTAGTGTTTTTCTTTATTTAATGATTTTTCTTTAGCTTTTCGTCTGTGTGTCAGGAGGTTTAGGTGTGTTATAAATGTAATAAAATCACAAAATCAGCGAACTCATCAATACATTTAACATCCAAATAACTGGCCTGCAGTGTTTTTGAGGAACATTTGATCATCGAGTTGTAGAGATAAAAGAAAGAACAAAAAAATAATTGAATCATGATTTGTTATGCTTCCTTTGAAAGTTCATTAAGTGAAACCAATTAAATAAATAAATAAATAAACAAATAAATAAAACATCATTCTTGATCATTTACTTAATGAGAAAAATGATTCAAAATAACATCTGAGAGTCTCTGTGATCAGAAAACCAAACTGGAGTCAYATGTTTTCTGTCAATGGGATTGCAAGTATGTGTGAGTGTCATGTTTAATTAAAATGAACAGAGATGTATCAAAAGATCTTCACTTTGTGGAGCTCGAAGCATAAAGAAAAAAGTTGCTCACACTATTTACACAGAACAAGAATTACAAATGTATAAAGTAAGTAAGTAAGTAAATAAACTTTATTTCTATAGCACCTTTCACAGACACAAACATCACAAAGTGCTTCACAGAAAGCAAAAACTAATTAAAAACAATAAAACAGATCACAGATATAAAAACAACAATTAAAACACGATAAAAAGCACTTAACTAAAAGCCTGTCTGAATAAAAAATGTCTTAAGATGTTTCATAAAAGAGTCAGTAGAATCTGAGCAGTTTGTCAGAATGAATTACTACGTCAGATAATAAATACWTATACAGTATATGTTTGTTTGTTCTTATACACTTCGCAAGAACCTTTAAACTTAGGTCTGGAGTGATGTAGCATTTTTTTTTATTTGAACAAAAACTTTCATCATTTAATTTAAGTAAGTAATTAAACAACAAATTTTTAAGTCATAGCATCAACCATAAGTTATTTACTTTTGGTAATTACTTTTTTCTACGCAKKAAAAAAAAAAAAAAAACAATAAAGAAAATGAAACAAAACTTAATTTGTTTGAAATGGAATTCCTTGAARTAAAACCATTTGGCAGTAATTACAGCATTCAAAAACTGAAATATATTTCATTTTCTTCACATTATTACCTCTAGAAATTGTGCTCTTATTCTTTGTTTTTCAGTTAGTAAGTTTATAAAATGGATACCTTGAGGCAAACCCTGTTGTCCATTGTGTATTCTGAGATGTGCTGTTCTTTATTATGATCACAGACCAGAAAAATAAAATGTTGTCAATGCAACATTTTGCAACAGATTCTAAAACACCTTTATTTTTTTCACAAAATTCTTATTTTTTTCACATGTTCCAGATATATTTTAGCTACATTAACTTTAATTATTCAAAGTGTTTTTATTTGCAAATTTTGGATGCCAAGGCTGCTATTCATGTGGGTGCCCTAAACACAACTGCTTTGTGGTGCCCCATGCCCCCTTCCTTCAATGTCCCTGGAAAATATTAACACTCAAGAGAACTGTAAGAGGAAAATAAAAACAAAACCTTGATCCAACACTAAATCTATTTTTGCATTAACAAAAGCACCAAACATAAAATAATAATAAAACTATACTACCACCATTATTAATAAAACGATCTGTGCAATGACTCATAACAAAAGAGAGAAAGTTGTGGTTGTGTCTAACTGTTGTGTGTTTGAACTGCTGTTGTGTGGTTGATCATCTAAATTTTCCTCTTGGCCTTCGGCGCCTCCTGGCACGTATTTCAACAAGGACCCTGCATAATTCAGGAATTCAAGACCAAATGCTCAGTGATTTTATACTGAAATGCAGTTTTAAACCATGGTACAACAAATACTGCAAACAGGAATCGTAGATTTATGTATGTCTGTGTAACTCCTTAGTACATGACAAAATTCCAAATTATATTTCATTTTAACAGAACAGGATCGATGGGTCACAAATAAATGTTCTCTACATCATTTGACTGAATTATGACAGAGACAGTAATGTAATGATTGACTTGCATGATGAGGCCTCTCCACACAGCTTAGATTCATCTTTTTCTTGAGCAAATATGTTAGTTTTGCATTGCTTACAGGCTTTCTAAATATGGTTTAAATTTGTTGTCCTGATGTTTTATGAAGCAGATTTGTTGGTGCAGTGCGCACAGCACAGTGCGTGATCTGCATGTGCCGAGCGCTGGGCCTGCTGAGGCTGCGAATCTGGAACTTCTCTAGAAAATGGGGTTGCAATTACAAATTTTATAATAGAACAAAAGAAGTGTTGTGAAAGAATAAGTATGTTTAACTTATGAACAAAAAAAAMGCTTGTTTCAATTTTGTGGAACTTGGTTGGCATGTTGTAGTTTGGATTTTAAAAGCTGCATAACACTTGTTGCTGACATATAATGCATTAGCCATGATGTTTAATATCTTCATAAGCTTAAAAAAATGGGTTYTAGTCCAGGAAGATGCTGTTTTCTTCACATATCGTGTAATCTCATTGTGGTTCGTTGTAGCTTTTGATGTTTTAGAATTGCTTCTGGAGTCAGAGGGCGACTTAATCTTGACTTGCCAGATCCCTACTAACCTGGTGTGTGTAACATTGCAGTCCCACTTCCCTCACTGTGTCCTTGGCTGTCGTTCAGCCTATCCAGTTTTTCTGTCCAATCAAGGAGGTGTCTAACATAAGGATACTCTTGCTTTTTGACAGTGAACTAGCACTTTGAAGGACAGTTTGCTTACTGTTGCTAGAGGACTATAAAAAAAACTTTTAAGATGTCCTGACCCTCACACATCACCTGCATGCAAGACACTGAATAACCTGAAAAAAAACAGGAACTAGGAACCAAAACATACATATCAGCAAAAAGAAAAAAAGGACAACTAGTGAAAGTGTAATAGAATTGAGATTTGGATTTTGCCATTATGAAGTAGGAGCCTTTGATTTGTCAGTACAAGTGATGTTCACAATATTTTGTCACACTTTAAACCCACACTGAGGCTAAAGCGTGATACATGGCATGTGCAAAATCCCATGTGCCAGCACATACACACATGCAAAAATCACAAGTTGTATTTGTGCAAAATGTAGAATAAAGTATGTATATA
>NW_013952433.1:1114066-1116136 GCF_001266775.1 Austrofundulus limnaeus | reverse complement strand
ATTCTGATTAGCAAACAGCAGGGTAACATCTGTATCTGCACATTAAACATTTAAATTGGTTAATAAAGACATTCAATGGCATGTAGGAAATAAATGACATGTAAAATTAATAATAAGTTGAGGCTAAAAAATAAATGAGATATTTTTACAACTAAAATAATCACTACATTATGTAATAATGGAACATTATGCATATTAAATTAAATATGAACTTTCTGCTGCAGTATTTCACCAGCATATTTACAGTATTTTCATTCAGCCATTGCATGTATTTATACTGAGCAGAAACTGACCACAATGCACAAAGGTTTGCCCTTACATTGTGAGAGGACAACTTTGACATTTTTTTATTTAATTTTGATTTTAATTTTATTTATTTTTTGCTGACGCGTTATTCTGGGAGGTTTCCTTGTGATTTGTTTAGCCCTTGAAGTGATCATTTTCTTCAACTCCTCTAGACTCTTATCTTCTCCTCAGCATCATCTATGATTCTTTGCTGCATATCTTCATCTTAAGTAATTCTAATGTGCTTTATACACAGTAATTTGTTTAGAGAACTTTTCATCCTCATTCTTCACATTCCCTGGTTCATTTGAATTAGAACTGGTAACCTATGAGCCTTCAATCACAGGCTTTAGCTATTGCAGAAAAGCAACAATACTGCAGCTGATTTCAGCTCTGCTGTTCCAACTGTAATTGGAAAGCTAAAGGCTGCTGGGCCATCYCACAAACAAGGCAGGCTCGGGGCAAGCAAAGCTCCTCCGGAAAGCATGAACATCAGCGCTATTGTTAYCACATAGCAGGAGATTAGCACTGATGGCTGTATATGAGCTAGKAGGCTTGGCTGGTGTTCTGTGTCAGATGATAACCAAGCCCACCCCTGCTGCCACTGCCACCACGTCAAAATTAGTCAGAATGACTGCAGACAAGGCTTTCTACCATGACAGCAATGCATTCTGTTCCTCTACAGTATTCACAGCTCTGGATCCTTATCAGTAAAATTAATACTGCTCTCATTTTACCCCAGCACTTTCTCAGGATCAGCTGATGTACTATCCATTTAATAATGCTTTGATTTATGAAGGTGGCGAGCTCCTAAAGAAAAACCAGCTCAGTGTGAAGGCTTCTGAATACACAACACATAAATTTATTTTTCTTTCCAAGTAAACAACATTAAACCAGTTCTAACCTTACTGCACAAAACTTATATCCACAGACAAAAGCATCAACACTGCAAATTGTCTGCTGTTTTTGTAAAAAAAATTACAAACCACACATATTTTACCTATAGTCACAAAAGCATTATTTACCAGTGCCTCTGACTGATTATGGTTCGTGATTAATTAGTAGACAGATTGTTAAACGGTGGCGAACATGGCAAAGGTAAAGTGTACGCTCTCCATGGAATTCAATAATGTCCTCTTTGCCCTGTTCCCACTTTCAGTCTTTTCTTCTCATCCTTCTCTTCTATCTATTTCTTCCTTCCTTTTCTATATTAAGCTCTTCTGGGTTAATCATTCCTAGAGGACGACAGCTCCACGGCGCTTCAAAAAGTGCCATGCAGCTGTGTGCATACGAGTTCTTGTGCAACCACTTTCAGTGATTACAGACCCTTTAGGGGATAACCACATATCTTACCGCCACGCTGTCCTCCGGACTATACACTTCAATAGGTGATGAGTTTTTAAACCCTATCTTGGCTTTGGCTCAACCCCACAGAACTGATTCACCAATTCACTTGACCTTATCCCTAAATTATCCTTATATTTGCTTGTCCTTTCACTTTGGTGCCACAAGAGGGTTTTCTAATCTTGATCTTATTATACAGCATTCCTTCACCTCACTTAACATTTTTTTTCACACAGATCCAGCGGGAGGGGAGTGTTTTAATTCATTTGTTTGCTTATGGGGGATATGTCCAGCTCTGATGGATGGCTTTGGCTCTCAGAGTCCCTAAGTAGCTCAAGGTTTTTACAATAGAATCTGCTTTGAAATTATCCAAGGACTGCATTCTCAAATAGAGAGAAATAAATAACCCCCCCCCCCCCCCCACACACACACACACACACA
>NW_013952433.1:1107345-1113069 GCF_001266775.1 Austrofundulus limnaeus | reverse complement strand
CATTTTATTTTGCAGCTATGCCTTTTTTTTCAGATATTGCATTGCAAGGTTACTGGCTTATGTATGTTTTTGCACAATTTTATTTTTACTTATAGCTTCGACATCATTTGTGGGTGAGACCTTTTGCAAGTGRTCACCAAAGATTAATGTTCTCCAGCTATTGTTCCATTTATTCAACAAGAGTACATTTTGTTTGGTAAAATAATGACTAAACGTTTGGTTTGAAATCAGTTAAGATGCATTTATCTTGCATGTAATTATTACAGTGGGGTGCGAAAGTTTGTGCAGCCTTGTTAATTTTCCTGATTTACCTTTATAAATCATTGATTGTTTGGATTAAAAAAATCAGTAAATATATCAGATATGGGACAAACAGTGATGTTTGAGAAGTGAAATGAAGTTTATATGAATTACAGAAAGTATACAATAATTTGTTAAACAAAATTAGACAGGTACATACATTTGGGCACTGTTGACATTTTATTGATTTCAAAACCTTTAGAAATAAATATTGGAACTCAAATTTGGTTTGGTAATATAGTAGTATGATATATTTAACCTTTTTTTTCCAAACAATCAGTGATTTATAAAGGTAAATCAGGAAAATTAACAAAGCTGCCCAAACTTTCGCACCCGCACTGTAAATAAACTTAAATGGCTGTACTTTCTTTATCAGATACAGAAACAGTATTTCAAATGTCTTTTTTAAAATAGTGTCCCAAAAATCAAACTGACTGTAATATTAATAGTTGTAACACTTTATTGTTAGTACCGTACCGTACCAGTTTTTTAGCCAAAGAACATGAGTATGTTGCTTTGAATTTACTCAACTCAGTTAAGTGGAACCAGGTAACATAACATGGTTAAGTAAATCCAACATTTCATTTTTAGAGTGTACAGTTTGGATGGAGCTATAAAACCTCCTTATAAATAACTATCGTGATTTATTGCATTATATCACCAGTGTCAAATGTAATGCTCCATATCAACATTACAAATCAAAAGTAAARCTCACTGTTTTAAGTCTCTAAGTAAATGCAGCATTATACAAACATCTAGTAAAATACTTTTAAACACATTTATGTTTTAAGTATRGTAATTATGTAAAGTTATGTGTTTTATGGTTGCAAATTGGAGTCCTTATTTCTGATTTCAAGGAGATGCAATGTGCATGTGTTCAGTGTTGTCTTTTTGCACATGTGGGAGTTTATTATTTGCTGAAATCAAACTGCCTGATAATGTTTTGGTGCAGACACTGCGATGGTGTTGTGTACAGCTTGTTGCACAGGGTGTTGAGGCATCAGCTGTGTTCCAGTGCATCCTGTCTCACAAGCAACTCTCAGACAAAGCCGTGTCATTCTCTTGTTTTCATCCATGCGTTTTTGATGCCAAATTAAATTACAGAAGCCCTCAAGTTCATCTGCAAATTCAACGGCTGCAGCTCCCAACAAGCTGCAGAGTGGAAGGCATGTGGCAGGGAAAGTGTACTTGCTTGGTTCATTTCTTCTCTGCATGKTCCTTTCCTTTTTTTCCTCCCTCCTTCTGTACTGTGTACCTCTGACTGACAAATTTCTAAAATAGATCCACAAACCCCTGCACTTATTGTTGAGCAGACCAGCAGGTGCAGTAAGAGAGCATTTATCCACTTGTTTAAATTCTGGTTATATAAAACAACAGAAGACACTGGTAACAGACTATGATTCATCATAAGTCAGGAGCGGAATAGGCATTGTTCAGAGAGGAAATAAGAGATAATGTAAAACTGTAGTATCTATTTCTTATTTTTCAGTACATATAGGTATATATTGTTAACTGTAGGCCTAAGTTATACAACGACATTTTTCCAATACAACCTGCATCAGCAAAAGGTTCAATATTGAGTCATCTAAGTGTCCTTAACTGCAGAATTCCATTGTGCAAGTTTATAAAACTTATTCTTTTTCAATCACATCTAATCCTATAGGTACAATCAGAATCTGGCTCAAGCTGCAAAATTGCTCTTGAGATTATCACTTCAAAGCCAAGCTCTGTGACTGTTGTTAGGGCAACAGAATGAAACCACATATATTACCTTACAAAATGACACTGTGAACTGAGAAGGTTTAACCAGCCCTCTGTAAGACTGTGTGGTCTTACTGAATTGCTTGACTGACTTTTTCTAATTTATTTTTTTTCAGCTGTTGCTTTAGAATATATCACATTATCTAACTGCTGTTGAGCTGCTCCTGTTCTGAACATTAGCTTCTGTTTCTGTCTACAAACATTTTTACAAGTTGCAATGMAACAACATGAAAGTACAAATGCATACTCAAACAGAACTCATGTTGAAAATGTGAATTTGTTTCACCTTTGAAATGCTATGTTCATAATCAGAGACAAAGGTCTCCTTTCAAATCCTAAACTGTTCAGACATATTTATTTATTTATTTATTTATTTATTTATTTATTTATTTATTTATTTATTTATTTATTTATTTATTTACTGTATTTCAAGAATAGTTAAGATGACATTTTATAAAGTCTGAATAATAAAAGAAAATCTGGATTCAAATTGTATTTAAAATGGGTTAAAGTGGCATTCTGAATCTTTCATCATTTGTTTTATTCTACACACTCTGGTAGCTCAAATCGAGAGTGACAGTTTTACTAAAAGTGGAATAAATGCTGCAACAGAGGACAATGTCTGGAACAACAGTCCACCAACCACATGTTCCAAAATGAAATAAATGGTCCTTCTTGGGAGAAATAAATGGTCCACTTTAGAGGGAGGCTCCGGTGCAGAAAAAAAAGTAATTTACTGTTGTAATCACTGGCCACAAGAATTTCTTCAGTATTACTATGGCTATGCTGTTACCATGGCGATTTATATAAAGATGAAGTTGACGTTTTGACATGCAAATTAGATCTGATTATGCAAAACAATGTGTCTTTAAAGAGTCATTTTTTTAATTGATCCAATTTTTAAAGTACTGTCAGTAACCAAAATTTGAAGTTGTGTATGTTCTTTTAGACATACATAATGGATAAAAATTGCCAAAAAATGGTAAAAAAAGTGTAAAAATATTAAAAAGGGGGAAAAATAGGCACCAGTACTTTAGGACCTTGTACAGACATGAAGTGTATGGAGTGGGATGGCTGGATGGATGGGTGGGTGGATGGATTGACTAAATATGCAGATGTATTTTCTCTAAAACAATAAAAAAGGAAACATCAGCTACAGTATTTTCAAAAAGAAAAACAGCAAATGTACAATATATATGTGCATCTAAACATACTTAGCATACATTGTAAAAGAAAAAAAAACATATCCAAAGACTTAGTTAACAAACACAGTTAAAACAAATTAACAAGCCTGCCTGTTACAATAAAAGCACATATATATGCACTCACATGCATGCAAAACTAAAACACAAAACACAATGGACACAACCAACACACAAAGCTTACCTGTAATGACTTCACACTTAATTTTGAAATAATTTCTTTATAATCCAGTTTACTTGTGCTCTGCCATCATGTCTCCACTAATATCTGCTTCATCATTAATTAAACCAGGGGACTTCTATGCTTTTCATTCCTTTATCCAAAGCAGTGTGTATCTGCATGCTGAATGACAAAGGGATATAAAAGATTAGGCCCTTCAGATAATCCATCCATTTTTCTCTGCTTATTCAAAGCTCTAAATGTTTCACAAAATGTTGCTGATATTTTTCAGAAACAAAGTTTACTGTATATGATGTGGAAATCAAGACCAAAATAATAAACTGGTTCAATTCTCACATAGCCTGCAGGGCATTTACACATAGTTGCTGATTGCTTTCCGTTGACTGAGATTGATTCTGGATGGTTGTAAGCTCTGTGATTAAATCAGTTCCAGGTTAAAATAAAAAAAGATGAAAAAAAAGTAATGTGATGTAATATATTATGTTACTGAAGTACAATGTATGATAAAGCAATAGTTCAGAACACAAACATCTAGGARTATGAGTAATTGAGAGGCCTCATCTGACATTGCTGTTTGCCAACCAAAACAATTTTCATGCCACACTTTTTGCATTGTGTTCTGGCTCCTCTGTGATCTAAACATCATGCCACCTCCCCTGACTTTCTAGCTGTGAGAGCACATCTCCAGCAGAAAGTCTCCTGCTGTGAAGTGTCTGCGTGTGAACAGCAACTGCAGTAAAAAGTCCAAATCAAATCATCTTCACTTTTACCGTCAACACATCCAGTGTTTATATGTGAAAACAGGTGAACTTTCAAAGCACTGTGAGAAAAAAATGTCTGAGACCTGACCCTGTAAGTCTTTTTGTGTTTTTGAGTTTATTGCTTTGAAAGTCTTGAGAAAGGTTCTAGCTCAGATTCACATCTATTAGAGTCTTTGATTTCAACAGCTCATTATGACGAATATTTTGGACACAAGCAACTCTGTAAAAATGTCAAACAATTAAGTATTATTTGATTCGTGTGCAAAGATTTGATGAGTTAAGAATAAATGTAGAAGTTGCAATGTTCACACAAACACACATACACACCATACCTAGATAAAGGCATTATTGCAGACACCAGTAAAATAAGCTCTGACTGCCAGTTCAAAGCATTTAGAATATAAAAATGTGGATCATCTATTGAAACAAGCAGAACCAAATAAATAAACCTTACCTGCTAACTTGTAACACCTTTGACCTTTTCCATCTTCTTATGTTATCCCTTCTATGATTTTCTACTATGTTTCATGTCCTATATATCCTGATGTGCTTCATTTTGTCACTTAATGACTTCAATTGTACTGTATCTGAAAACTAATCTAGGTGTCCACTTCATTGCAGGCACCTGGACAATCTGCCCATCACASCAATTATTTTGGGGATTGTGCTGAAACAGCATGGCATCTCTTGCAATAATAAAACAAAATAAAAATAGCAACAATAATAATACTTTAAACAAACACAAAAAACATGTAGTTTCTCTAACGAAAGTATGAAAAACTTGTTTTTTGTCTTGTTCATATTTTAAATTGATCACACTGAATTCTATACTACAGTCAAAATTAACAACAACAAAAAGAACACTAACAACATAATTGTAACATTTTACAAAAGCCATGCACTTCCATGCCATCTGACCTGGCCGCCATCCCAGAAAAGAAACAGGAATCAGCTGCATCTCATGGTTTCTCCCGCCTCTCTGTGRCCTGCTTGCTCTCTAACACACACGTTTCCTTGTCAATGGGAGATGCGCAGGCTTAGTTATCATGTTTAATTTGTTTCCCACTGCGTCTCTCAGGGGCCCCTGCTGAATTATCAAAGTTCTTTGATCTCTGTTGTTACATATGCTGACTAACTTAAAACGACAGGCATAGGATGAGAAATGCAATAATATTACAAAGACAAACATGTGTAACCTGCTCACAGTTATTTATGTTATGTAAATGCCACAGATATTTTTTTTCTATACCAAAATTAAGTAAATTCATCTTCAGGTGAATCACTGTCAAGCCCACACTAAACCTCAACAGAATTAGTGGAGATATATTTAAAAAAGAAGAATAACAAAATYATATTTAACTGTGAGCCTAGTTTATCAAGAATTTATCAGGTATTTATCAAGAATTGATCAAGAACCGATAATTGAAACACTTTATCAGAAGATCAAATGAACTGAAAAACTTGATAGATAGATAGATAGATAGATAGATAGATAGATAGATAGATAGATAGATAGATA
>NW_013952433.1:1103342-1106187 GCF_001266775.1 Austrofundulus limnaeus | reverse complement strand
CACACACACACACACACACACACACACACACACACACACACACTTTGTCCTTAGATTTAGCTTGCAAATAATAAGTAAATAAGTTTAGTAAGGTTATTGTTTACCTTAATTTGATTTTTGTTTTATGTGAAGAGTATTGTTAATGTTAATGTAAAGAGAAAACAATGGGGCTATCCCTGATCTCAAGCCATTAGAACATTCCACCACACAGAGTGGATTTGTAAAGAACATCATCCAGCTCTGAACAGGTATAGATCTGCATTAAAGGTAGGAAATGTAGGAAAACAGAATGTGGATTTGCTTTTGATATCATCAAACATGGATTAATTTTCCAACTAACACAGGATGCATATTTGTTCCACGCTCACATGAGAACTCTTCTAGTTTCTCTCAGACAACAGGGATCTGTGTAAATTCCAGCCAGTCACAAACTGTTTTTTTTCACCATAGTAACAAGGAGCCTAGACCCCAAAACTACAGTATATTCCTTATCTGACAAGTGGCCGTGACTGCATGAKATTGTCAGTGTGCTTGATTTTTAGGGAAACTCTGAATAACCACATAAAGCTACATAATTATTATGTATTCATTCTTGTCAATTTGATATGGGCATATGATATATTTTCATGGTTCAGATATGTGTATCTGTTTGACTCAATGATGTTTCACTACCCTTTTCCCTCCTTCCAGCATTTGAGGAGAAATATGCATCTTTAATGAATTTTAAGAAATATGTTTGATGGGTGGCCTTTCATGTTCCCTTATTATTAATATATGTGGTGTTGTGTTATTAAAGTTGTGTTACACGTCTAACAGTAGTTTTACAATGGTTGATTCAGTGTGATACTATTTTATTGACAACTTCGGACTTTTTGAGTGAACAAGATGATTAGAAAGTTGGATGTTAAGTAATAATCATTTGGTTTCTTATAAGTTAAYCATAGCTTAGCAATTTTCTATCAGATAAAGTGCAGAAGAAAATGTATTTTTCCTTCATTGGTAACTTCATCTAAACATAAAACTGTAGGGGCCAAACCAAGACATAAAAGTGTCTTTATCCATCATCATAAATACATTAGGTCCTAGCRCATCACAGAGATGGAGGACCCTGCTGCAACTTCCTTGATCAGAGATTTGTTTGATGCCTTCCGAGGCATGTTGATCAATGCAAAATTAATGACAGGGGGTGCAGAAAGCAGAGAGTTGCCCTTTGATATCTGATGTCATGTGATCATCACACTATGCTTCAACATGTTATGCACAAACTCAGCAGAATTTCAGCTGAACTTGTGCATAGAATATTGGAGCATTTCATTMTGTTTCTCTCTAAGTAATCAGGGCTCATCATTGGCCAACACTGGTTTGATGTCATACATAACCAGTCAAATGAAACAGCATACAAATATTTTATCATTAGGTTATAAAATGTGGGGGTGAGTGGTACATTTTGTTGGAGGTCAGTCTGCACCCCATTTTATAACTTAATGGTCAAAAAGAAGTATTCAGTAGGCATTTAATTTGTTTAGTGAAATTAATTTTATTCAGTTTGTCTATGAAGTGGACTATATAGTAAATCATATTTGAATTGAACTGAGTTCATTTTGTTAGAATGTCATTTGCAAAACAACTTTGTCCCATTTGGAACCCATAGTGGAGGGGAGTGGGAGTGGTGGTCATAGAGTGATCTGTAGGGTGCACCCTGTTCAGGTCACCAGTTCACCACCAGGACATTATAAGTCCCCATCTTTGCTGTAAACTAATTCATTCCAGTTGAGTACACTTCAGTACAGTRCAACTATACATACAGTACAGTCTGATTTAGTGTGTACATTTAGATTACATGGCGATTTGCAAAAAAAAAAAAAAAAAGTTTTACTAGCCCTAAAATATCACCAGCTTATATTAAATCTTTGCTTGAATTCACTCCCTATTCTTGAACATATACAATTCAGAGAGCAACAGTGAGGAGGAGAAACTCCCCATTAAGAAGTAGTGATGTTCGGAAGAAGCAGTTTAACATTTGAACAATGAGAAGATCAAAATAGTGATCTAATATTTGTGCAAGAGCATGCAGTGATCTGCAGAACAGTGATAAGTGACCCATGCTGCCCCAATAATTAAAGTTCACTGCTTTTCAGTTTTGCCTTTTTTTATACCTTAATTTAATTTGGCATGAGGTACAAACGTAACTAACTAAATAAAGCCACTTTGGAATATAACTGATGCTGGTTTCTCCTTAATCCTGCACCCTCAGCAGTCCTCCTTTCCAACCAATGAAGTTAACTAGGTAGGAGATGGGAATTAAAGTAACAAAAAAGGTTAAGGAGAAAGGCAAATAGTTCAATAAACAAGAGAGTGTAAGTGAGTGGTTTATTGTTGAGGGGTGGTGCAAATTTGTGACCCATCGTATCCAGATGAGGATTAAATGGTAAATGGTAAATGGTACTGAACTTATAGGGCACTTTTCAAGTCCCTCCGGACCCCAAAGCGTTTTACACTAACAGACATTCACCCATTCACACTCACATTCACATTCACACACTGATGATGGCAAACTACACTGTAGCCACAGCTGCCCTGGGACACACTGACAGAAGCGAGGCTGCCATGCACCGGCGCCACCTGACCCTCTGACCACCATCAGTAGGCAAGGTGGGTGAAGTGTCTTGCCCACGGACACAACGACTGATTAAGTCAAATTTGGTCAAAATGACCTAATCACGTTTTCAGATTCCTGGCTTTAAAGGCCACATTTTGATACCTGGAACATTCAGATATCATAAACAGAACCAGAGATATGCCTTAATTTTTCTTGTTGGTTATGATCATAAGTTAATATTTGGTC
>NW_013952433.1:1097944-1103303 GCF_001266775.1 Austrofundulus limnaeus | reverse complement strand
CTTAAATAGTATTTGTACATTTATATTTCCCAGCTGGAAAGAAACAAAAACTTTACTAGCTCACAGGGAAGATCTCAAAATTTAAAGGTGTTTTTTCCTCAAAATCAGTTTTTTTTTGTTGCTACTGAAAGTGCTTCATTTTTTATGTATTTCACACAATTCATTCATATCAAACACTAATAAGGCATTTATTTGTTATATTTTGAGGAAATGCAATTGCTGTGTTTTAATCAAAATARGATGTTTGCCTATTTCTCCACATACCACTMTCTTCACTTKTATYTGATGGGTKACATTTGTCTTTGTCATCCATTGTTAGCTRGTGGTTTTAAAGGACAGAGAAAGCAACATTTATCTTCTTAATGCTGTTGTGAGGGAGATTAGRAAAGCATCAGCTTGTTTGTATTTGAGGTGTAATGAAGAGTGTGTCTCTTTGAAAAAATCCCACCCCGCATCTAATCATACAGCAGTTCCCAATATTACTTTTCTCTTTCTCTCTATTTCTTTCCTTCTATAGAGATGTGAGAGCACTCTGCATTCCTCRCCATTCCTTGATCAGATTAAGGAATTGATTGTAAAAAAAAAAAAAGGTTTTATTACCTCATAGTTGTCAGATAAAGCAAATTGCAAAATAGCAATCTGCTGGGGCCCCTCACTGTTGCCAYATGAGATTGCATACAGGGAAGCTCTGTTACTAAAGAGAGCTCTATTGAAGCAACAATATCATCTTAATTATGTACTTGCTCAGAACCTGCACTGATAGAGGCCTTGTAACCTTCCCTGGATGATAAAAATTGGAAAAGGGTTGTCTTAGATTGGTCTGAAAGCATGAGCTCCCTTGCATACTGTCCACAGCACTCTTATTTTTAGCATCCTTATCTTTTCCACCTATGGGAAACCTCCCAAATGACCCTAATGTAAGAATGCATTTGACACCTTAGTTCATTAAGAGAAACAGAACAGTAAGGCAGCCTTTCATTGGCTCCCATGACAACACCAGAATGCCTGGAACAGGCCATGGAGAGACAGTTTTATGAAGCTTATGCAGCCCCACTTCTCTGGCACCCAATAATTCACTCTGGTCCTGATGGAGAAAATGTGCCAGCCAAGACATTCACACCTTAAGTTCATCGGAACAAAGAAATGGAATGAAGAAAGGAAAACACTAGAGGGGACAGTGGAAGACAAGTGGCTTTTTTAAWGACTCTTGGGTGTAATGGGAATGCTGTTAATGAGGAGGGTTGGGATAAAAAGCCGCTTCCCACATAGAAACAGGCAAAACTGGGAGGAGCCTGAGCAAACTCTCAGCACAGCTTGAGTGGCGCATTTAAAGCCGAGCAAAGGCAGCCTGAGCTCTGCAGACCGCAACGGTGTGGGATGAATGAAGTTTGACTGTGAAGCAGGCAAATACAGTATTGCGAACGAACAGCCGCTCTCTTTTTGTCTCGTTTTCCCCTCTCCCAGAGAAACAGTGGCAGCTCTCTTGCAAAGATCAGAAATGTGGAAGATGGAAATTGAGAGAGAGTGGTAAAAAAGGAGAAGAGAGCGACAGTAGCCCCCAGGAGGATACATCTCCAGTCAGTAATTCTACTGGGGCTCTCCTTGCTGCTCTTCAGTTTCTATCTCTAGATGAAAAATAAATAACCTCTTCAGACGCCCGCCCCTACTGTGAGGAAAAAAAGAGCTTTTTTGAAGAGCAGTATTAACTTTTCCACATAGTTATCGCTCTGCTTCCTCTCCTTAATGACCACACGTGCATTAGGGTCATACATGTTCAATACTCCAATAAACGTGGATAAAAATAGAATTAATTTGTATTAATTTCCAAGACCATTGTATATTTAAACATTTGAAACACWATTTAGTCCTAAAGGGGCCACATCATGCAAAGTCCATTTTTTAGCCGTTAAATACATTTTGGTGTGTAGCTGGAGGAGTGCAGAAAAATTTTATTATTTATTTTTTTCCTGGTGCTGCGTAAATACCTTTATTTTTTCAACACATTCCGTTTTCTCTATTTTTTGTAATGTTTTCAGAATTTTTACATCACAATATTTGCGACAGAACCGACTTAGGTCGTATTCACACCTTGTGGTCCGGTAGACTCGGTTTGATTGGGAACCAAAACTGCATGATTTGTTGACATTTTTAGTTGGTGCAGTTCGTATTCACACTGCTCTGTGTTAAATGACCTAAACCCTGTGGACAGTCTGTTCCCCCGCTCTCCTGTAGTGATGCTGCACCAAGACCCACTGAAGGAATCAAAACGAAAACCTCTAGACAAACGAACTAGAGTTTGATTAAAGCGGACTAAACAGGGCTGGTGCAAAGGGGGGTGAAGCACCTAATGTGGATTTAAAGAAACAGCATCAAAACAAGCTGCTTTGAGACACAACTCAGAAAAGAAGTGAAAAAGGGGCTTGTAAAGTTAAATTAAGGAGATATTTGATTTTTATAGACCCCAATTGACTGATTCAAATGTGAAAAGGAAGGATTTAAAAGCACATGTCTCTTATAACTTAAGCAACTTAACACTAACGTTAAAAAGCACCTGCAAATATTCAGCATGCTGTCCATTCTCACTGACATGCACACAGTAAATTTCACTCACTTTGACATTTTGTTCAGCTATGATGAACAACCCATGTGTGAAAACGATTCCTTGTGCTCCTAGCACATTTTTTTTCTTCTCATTTTGGCAAAATTAATCATGATATTCTGATCCCAAAAAGGTTTCTGAAACAACAATCTCAATCAATCACCATCTCACAGTTTAAAAACCAACAAACAAACAAATAAATAAATAAATAAATAAATAAATAAATAAATAAATAAATAAATAAATAAATAAATAAACCTTCTCCAGTCAAGGCTGAATAACTTGTTGCCAACTAAAACAAGCTTACTGTAAACATATTTTTATTTATTTTTTTAACTGGAACACTTTGCTTAGGTAAATGTAAGTAGTTCATTTTTCTGAACATTAGTTGTTTTCTTCACCAAGCAGTGGAGTACCAAAATAATGTAAAATTCTGTGCATAAATCAATAGTATTGTTAGGGGAAAAAAAGAAGAAAAAGAAGTTATAAATTTGAAAAAAAAAATGATAAGAGGCTGTGTGTTACACAATCTGTTTTCTCTGCGTTGGGCACATTTATCTCTATACTTCTACTCTTTTACATTGGATGCATTGTTCTACCCATGTCCTCTGAGGGCTCCTTCTATTTTATTAGTGTCAAGTTACATAGTATGATACTGCTTATCCTATCTGCAAAAGAGCACTTGCTCCCTGTGTGAGCGGCTTGCAGAGCATAGCAGCTGGAGCTGCCATGCAATGAAACTGTAAGATCTGGTGTAAGATTGTTCTGGAAAGGAGCTGTGAGGCTGATCACATTTTCAAGAGAGGGCCTCAAGGCCAATTGRACATGATATATTCTCCTGGTTTTTGATGTATAAAACTTGACAGATGAAAACAGGTTTCAAATGTGTGTGTGTGCGTGCAAAATTGTGTGTGTATGTGAGAGTTTGATCCCCCCCCCCCCACAATATTTTATTATGGTTACTAACTGAAAATAGCTTATGTCATGGCTTGTGTGCTTCACATGATAAATATATGAGTCATAACAGAAGTACTACTGCTTGGCTCTGGTAAGTCTCAAGACAATGTGTTTAAATCAACACAATCATTTCTTRTTTTTTTCTTCCTTTCACCATTTCCTTAATGTTAAGCATTATAATCCAGTCTCCATATTACATCTTTTCTTGTCAGATAGCATGTGAGCACTTTTYTTCTGTTATCAAATTCAACCCCTGACACCTGTAATCAATGCTCTGCTTAGTGCTGATGTCAGACTGTAAATCTGCTTAGCATCCTCAGAGTTCAGCCCAAGAGGCTATTGGATATCTACACATTTTGGTTCATAGCTGTTGCTCAGTAAACAAAAAAAGACATTATGAGGAGATGTATCTCTGCAAATATTCAGTGATAAACTGCATGAAAATAAACTTGCATCTACTCAAATGCCAATAAACTTTCATGAACTGATTTTTGTGTGTGTGTGTGWGAGATTTCTCTTAGATGTGAAATCAAACGGAGCATTGGATTATTCAAAGCAAAGTAATAGGGTTTTATCCCGAAAAATAAATGATGCATTGTTTATTTGCTCATATTCATCCATGCATTTTGAAAACAGGGAAATCTGTAATTCTTCAATGAATGTGAGGAAATGTTTACCTTGTGCTTTTAATGTGTTTAAAATCTGCTCTTATTTCAAGAGTGATAAAACTGTTTATATATATATTTTAATAATCATTGGATACAGTCATATTTAGTTCACCACTGCAGTATTACATTTCTTCATTGTAAAAAAATGCACAAAGGGGAACAAATGAAAATATGTATTAATATGTATTATATTTTTTAATTTGTCTTGATTATTGTTCTTTACTACTTAAAGTTGGAATTTTAAATATATGAAGAAGCAAAAAATATATATAAGTTTTTAAA
The DNA here is from genome assembly GCF_001266775.1 of Austrofundulus limnaeus. Classification (NCBI taxonomy): domain Eukaryota; kingdom Metazoa; phylum Chordata; class Actinopteri; order Cyprinodontiformes; family Rivulidae; genus Austrofundulus; species Austrofundulus limnaeus. The sequence continues at coordinate 1,098,797 of NW_013952433.1, read as the reverse complement.
ACTATACATGTGCAGATCACATCTATCTGATCTAAAATACAGTATTTGTATTAAACAGGATCATTGTTGTCCTGTAGATTTTGCACTACGGTAACAATTTACATTTTGGATGTCTCGTATGAGTCTCAAAAACATTTATGTAATTATTAAAGCTTAGGTACCCACGTGTATGAGTATTGTATGCATTAGGTTTACCATAAGTGTGCACAAGAAATTGCCAAAGGAAAAAAAAGAGTGTTTTCTTTATTCTTCTACTATTTGTAATGTTTTACTGATTCAAGGCTGATTGTTGTTTTGTAAAATGAAAGTGTTGTGTTGACCTTCTTGGAAGTGGGAGTGTAATCAGAAAGTGGTTCTGGAAGTTTTAGATGAGTAATCATTTATAAAGGGTAGTTATTTGTTGGTTAGAAAGGGAAGGGCTCTGAGTAGGGAGTCATGCTGTGCACATGTGCACATTAAACTGCATTAGAGAATGTTGCAGCAGCAGTAAATATGTCAGTGTGCAAGCTGACAGAGAAACCAAAGAAAGACGATAAATAATGAGGATGTCTGATGGGTAAGACATTGTTGGCACAGTTCTTAATCAATATAACTGAATAAAAATWATTTAACGTGATACTGGCTATTTTAGAAGACAAAATTGTTTTATAAAATGTAAAAGCCATTACAGTTTGACACTTGTAAATTGATAAAGTAGGGAAAAGTAACATTTGGCTCAAGCTACCATGATCATGCCAACCCATTCTCACTCCCGAGTCGTCACATATTGACGTTTTTCAAAGGTCCCTTTGCGTCCAATTTTGACGCATCAGGTACCCCCCTTGCGTCATATTTTGACGAGATGGGGCGGAAT
>NW_013952433.1:1094532-1096890 GCF_001266775.1 Austrofundulus limnaeus | reverse complement strand
TATATATGTATGTATGTATTCCTTCAAAGTAAGGACCTAAATAAAACTAGTGGTCAGAACATACAACCTACCTTCTACACAATTAAACATGTAGATGTGAATAGATTCTAAATTCAAAGAATGTCCTGCTTTATTACAATAATATTGCAGATTTCATGTTCTCTTTTTAGAATTTAATATGTATGAAGTGAAAGCTCTTGTCAGGCATCGTAGCAGCTAAGATAAACAGGCATGGCACAGAACAGAATTGTCCCTAACACCATGGGCTGAACACCAGTTATTGGTCGACAAAACCATAGCTTGAGACTGTAAAACCAGACACACAAACCTGTTCATCAAATGAAACCTATGAATCAATGCCATTAAAACTGTACAACATCAACAGGTTACTGAGAGCCTTCTTTGAGAATTATATAACAATTCTGTGATAAAAATAAAGGACTTTTTAGCTACAATACTACAAAAAAAAAAACCATTGAAGTAAAAGTAGTGAAATCACGCTGAAAATAGAGTTTCCTGAGAGTGTACTGACAAGTCAGTGCTAGCACCAAATGGAACACCATTTGAAGCCTGCTGTTTAATTTCTGGAGGAAAAATCCAAATGAGCACAATCTGAAGAAAGAACAGAAGGGGAGAATTAATCTAATTTGTCAGTTTGCCACTTCAACTACTGCACTCATCTGTTTCTGGAAAAAGACACACCCGGCGACTTACCATAATGTCCATCACACCAGGAAATGAAATGAATAATGACAATAATACCTTATTCTTCTCTCGTTTTCCCCCCTCTGCGTCTCTCACTCTTTCCACTCACATATCACACTCATTTGCCCAAAGGTTTCTAGATACCATTTTGCCTTGTTCTCCTAATTTGTATTCACCTTTTCTTCCACTCCAAGGTTTTCATTTCTCAGCCGCAGTCTTTTCGTTTTGTTATTTGCCAACTCCCTTCACCTTGATTCTTTCTTTTATTGTTTTTAAGAGAGATCATGACCTTGTTTTCTTTTACTGCTTTAATGTTAATTAACTAGGATTGTAAAGAGCCGGTTTTAGTTTCAAACCAAACCTGCATTGATTTGAATAGCACATTTACTGGTGTCAGTGTGTCATATATCACTTGGGCATGGGATTTACTGTAAAATCATTCATTTTCAAGCCATTTCTAAATTGTACTGTTTGTATTTAAATGTTTTACAGCAGAATTCAAATTCTGAACAAACAATCCTGTCCTAATTATTCTTCTTTTTTTCTGCCCAGTTTTGATTTAGAAATAGTTGACTTTATCGGAACAGTTTTATTTGGTAGATTTTTATATCCTTAAGATCTGAAACATTTTATTATTTGGCATTTTATAATTTATTATAGTCAACATTTCATTCTTGGATATATAAAATAATCATGTTGAATGGAGGTAATTTAAATACCTATCTGTCTACTCATCTACACCCCAATCTACACAGCTCTACCCATCTATACCCGTCTATCTGATTTTTGATTACAAATCAAAAATATGTGATCAAACACTGGCTTGATCAAAATAAAAAGTCAAAAGATTACCCCCTCCATTGTTTCTCCTCCCCATGTTGTCTTTGTTATTCATTTTCCTCTATGGTCCAGTCTGTCAGCCTTTAATCCTTTAGAAGAGATCTCATCGCTCTCCTCCCTCCAGAAATCTTCTTGTACTCCAAAGGCTGATTCATTCAGGCACTTAATCAGACATATTAATTCCATATCTCCCCTGATTGCACTAATTCTGTTCTGCTGTGATTTTTTTACCCCCTGCATRATCCTTTTGGAATTGCAAGACGTTATGTTGTGGTTCTTATCAAGGTCTCTCAAAGCATTTTTTTAGGCAAATTAAAACGTGTTGACTGCAATTGTACTGCAGGGGAAACATGCTGGGCTTCAAACTGTAATGCTATTTTCCTTCACCACTGCATACATTTCAGTACTGAACGTGTAGTTAGGCGTGGTTTGTATCTCTTAAAAAACAGTATAAAGTTATTCTACTAGCATGATGCTACCCTGCAGCAGTCTAGTATCTGACATGCAATACCATTACCACACAATGTGGTGCCATCCTTTATGTGTCTTTTTTTTTTTTTTCAACATTAGCCTGGTTGTTAGTAACATTATTTAAAAAATGTACAACACACACATGTACAAACATACTATCCTGAAGCAAAGACAATACACTATGGCTCCAAAATTGTTGATAGCTAAAACAGTAGAATGCAGTTGAGCAGTGATGTAATTCAAATCTTACAAAAGTACAGAGCTGCTAATTCAATTAATACCCATGTCAGAAAATTTACTTTCTTGTCTTTGTTCTTAATAATTATTTACCATCTTAATGCC
>NW_013952433.1:1091845-1093659 GCF_001266775.1 Austrofundulus limnaeus | reverse complement strand
TGAGCCAAGATTTAAATTGTGTGAGTAGGAAGGGCACATATTAAAGCAAGACCTGATTAGACACATGCATTTTCCCCCTCTCATCATAATGAATCACTGTTCCAAATACAAACCTGCAACTGGTTTAGCAGAACAGTTTGCATGTAGACTTGTCTTTTTATGGTATGTGTTTACAGTAGTTCAACAGACAATACCTATACTGCCACYGAGTATATTGAAATAAACAATTCATCTTGGTTAAAAAATAAATAAATAAAATAAAAAAGAAGAAAATGAGATTAGAGTATCATTATGTTGTGTTTTTTTAATATATAATTTCCTCAATTTATTTATTTATGATCAGCAGGGGGCACTATTGAGCAATCAATGTCTTAAAAACATTTTTTTAAGACTGGCAGGAAACTTGTTCACTTCAAAAAACTTATCTGGACATCACTTTTTTTTCTTCTAACACTGCTGTGACACAATCAGAGCTGTGTCATACTTTATTTGTTTCCTTAGGCTGGCACTTGTTTCTGACACATCAAACTARCGCCACATTCGATATCTAAATAGCTGTTTTTATCTTTTCCTAATTTTGAGGTAACATATATTTACAACACATTCTAAAGCACAGACTTGAGAGACACACAGAAAAATACAATGACATATTGTTTTGGAGGAAGAGCCAAAAGCCCAGAGGATGCTTTGTGTTTGTGCCTGCATGTTAGTGTGTGTGTGTTTGAAGCGGTGGGTTACAGTATTGATGGCGTTGATAATAACAACAATGATAATAATTACAACAACAACATCTGTATCCATCATTTCTATCTTGTATTTTGTAGTGATCATTTGTCATTCTAAGGGAGTTTCAAGCCAGACAGTTGTGAAGTGTTCTTCTTCAACCTAATGCATCATATATTATTATTATTAAATAAAGCAAACAAACAAACAAATAACATTTTGATTTCATAAATGCATTACAGGTCATGATGTCTCTGCTAATAGCTTTACTTTGACACATTTTTATTTGTCAATGACAGAATGAACCAAAGGCTGTCTTAAGTAACAAACCTTGTTTTTTGGAAACTGTGTTCTTTAAATGTGATAAAAAAATCTATATTAAGTTAAGCATTTTTTTTCTTATCTGTCTACATTGCAGCCATTTATGTTTTTGAGTTCTTGGTTCACCCATCAATCCAGCTACCTTTTGTCTTGTGCCTTTTGTCTGGTGGTTGGATGGAGGAGGAGGACCTGAGAGTGTAGGATGAGGTCTTTGTGAAGAACTTCTGTGAGATGCTGGGGAGACGAGGTTATTGAGCGCTATGAATGGTGAGGAGCATGATTTTATAGGACATGAAAATTTTGATGGGGAGCAACTGAATGTGTTATATGACTGATGGAAAGGGGTTCTGGAAATGATATGAGCAACTGAGTTTTGTAACAGTTGGAGTCTTGCAGGTAAACTAAAAAGAAGGTACTTYCAGTATTCTAGATGAAATGTGACAAAAAAAAGTGAATCGGAACAGCAGTACTGAATTTTCCCTCACTTTCACCATAGAATAAAAGAAAAAAAACATCTAGCATTGTTTTTGCCGAAGAGTCAAATATGCACAGATGAGGACAAAATATTTTATTTATCCCTCCTGTTGTCTTCGGGTCAAAATGACCCGCCACTGTGTTAAACCCCCCCAAAAAATCCCCTAAATGTTATTTTTTTAACTTGAGYTTTTAAGACTTTGCCTAGATTGGCCAAAACAATAGAAAAAGTTAAATGTTGCTTTTATTCACATTTCCATGTAAGCTGTACAAAAAAAAGTACAAAGATGGTCTTC
>NW_013952433.1:1086188-1090725 GCF_001266775.1 Austrofundulus limnaeus | reverse complement strand
TGAATGACAATATACAAGATGAAATTTGGTGTTTAAAATTCAATTAAGCTGCTTGTATTGGGAATTTAGTGGAGACGGGTCATTTTGACCCAGAGGACAAAGGGTGTATGCAGAAAATGAGGACAACAGGAGGGTTATTTAGTGTTTTTTTTTTTTTTGGTGGATGCAAACATCTTCCAGGCAGTAATCTATCCCCATATGTCACACTGCTTCATTGTCACTCTGAGATAATTTGAAACACAGCAGTGAGTAACTCTCTTGCGCAGAGTGACAWATCCCCTCATTTAGATGAACACAAGTCCTCTTGTATATTTTGAGTCAATCCCACCTACACCATTCTGCTGCTAGAAATACTCAGCAGACTAATAAATTTGTGTCTGAAAAACACTTCCAAATAAACATTTTTTTTTCCTGTATGGCTAACCTTTTCTTAATAATCCTTGAAAAGTTTTCGATATGTTTTGGCTCAAGCTCAGGACATTCAAATCTTGGCTCTTGTGCTTTATTCTGTCCTTTTTATTTCATCAGACACATATAAAGTAGGTGTTTGCAGTGTTTTATAGCCATTTGTTGAGAGTCATTAAGTTATAATGCAACACTATGCAAAAAACAATACTTAGTAGTAATGTTTCACAAATAAAATAAATCCTTAAAAAGAGGTTAAGGGAATGACAGGTCCACACATTTGTAAACTACAATCAATCAAACACACACTTATTTATACTCAAAATTGCTGCACTGCACTAATGGATGCCAAGCAAGATGGGAACCTTTATCTCCATTTGCTGTTTTTCTCCATAATTTATTCAGCATAGTTTTTCCTCTGTGACTGTCTGTCTGTGTATCCAGGTTATGTGTTTGTGTGTGTGTGAGAGAGAGATAATGTGTGTGTGTGTTTGTGAGGTTTTATGGATTTGACTGTCGCCTTGTCCCTGAGGAATGAGCTCTTCTGAAATATGGTAGCTTACGGTACACTCTCACTTCTTTGATGGAAATTTTTAAAAGCAGCATAATATCAGCATCTGTAAGGGAAGTCATTGAAAACTGAATGTAAAAGATGACTCAGAGATTAATCAGAGAAAGAAAGGAACTTTGAATCTGATGTACAATACTGTAGAAAGTCAAGAGTTGTACAGATGCACTGTGATTTTTTTTCTCAAACTGTTCGTTATGTATACCGTTGAATGTCATGTAGCCAGTAAGAACATTGACCTACAGTAAAAATGTAGAACACAGTGTTTATAATTTCCCTCTTGCATTTGCAGGACCAGCATATTGGATTGGAAGTTACCATGAGATTAACCAGAACTCACTGGAACTGTGATTGAACTGGCAGGTAAGGAGTACAGACCTACGAATTAACCTTTATTTAACCAGTTTTTCTATTCTCCTTGAGATTTATTTTGGTGGTTGGAGGGTGATATTTAGATTTTTTTTAAATGAAGGGTTTATGTTGGCAAAAGTTATATAGAGGGTTGTTAAACAAACAGCATTGTATCCTGTGTGTTCATATTGAGTTTGTATTCATAAATATGTACTACACATTCTCACTCCCAACTCGTCACATATTGACGTTTAAGGTAAGGTTCCCTCTGCGTCTTATTTGGACGCAGAAGGTACCCCCCTCGCGTCACTCCTTGACGCGCACGGCTTTTCTGGGTTGCGCCACCAGGGGGCTTTGGGGCGGGTGTCTGAGGTTAACATGAGGGATCGGGTTTAATGGTTAAGTTTAGGTACTGGGATCAGGGGTAGGATGTCCATGGTGAATATTAGGTCATTTTACGCTTTAGAACTTGTTCACCTGAATTTCGTACATTTTCTAAAAATGGTTAATTTTACCTACTAGGGTCAGGGACAGGGTGTCTAAAGTGAACTAAAGTAATTTCAGGCTTTGGAACGGTCGTTTTTGCGCATTTTATACACTTTCTGAAAATATGACAACAGCTTCCGCCCCKTCTCGTCAGTAACTGACGTGAGGGGGGTACCCCGCGCGTCAATATCGGACGTAGAGGGAACCTTGGAAAACGTCAATATGTGACGAGTTGGGAGTGAGAATGGGTTGATATGTAGCCATGTCTCTAATGTCAATAGTGTCATACAAGCATGTATGGGCTGGGCACGGATGTGCATGGCACTTCAATAAAAATGTAATTTATTCATTCATTTAATCTAATAAAATGAGCAAGAAAATGAAGCTTGGTGATCAAGTTTGTGCAAACTGGCATAGCTTTGTCATTTCATGCTTTCTAGTAAAATATATTCTGCAGTTTTCCAGGACATTATCAAGACATTTCAATTTAAATGCTCTTCAGAAATGAMGAAGAACATTTCCTGGTAAACTTAATTATTCTTATCATCACACAAATCCACTGCTGCTGGTCCAACTCCTAAACTGTTGGATTCAGCACACTCAATAGGTGACTAATTCATGTTTTCCTGCCTTCTGCACTGCGTGTGCTGGGATTACTGTCTTCATACTGTGATCATGGAAGAGATTTTCTGAGAAAATTGTAAGAGGAGCTGAATTAATCAACAAGAAAACAACCTAATTTACCTTAAATTATTATTATATTTTTCTCTGTGTAGAATCTAGTCACTGAATAGGCCTTACTAAGATGGTATTTACTCTACTATGGCAACAAAGGCTACATCAAACAGCAGCACAGTTTTTTTTTTTCAGTAAAAGAGAAGACAGACCAATRATATTAGCTTTGGAAATATTACTGTAACTTCATGAGTAAAACACTGCATTTCCATTTCAGAAAAAAAAGAGAAACATTACTTTCTTTGTGGATACCTATTCATTTTATTTTTATTAGTTTAATCCAAAAAAAAAATAAACTGAATAATATGTAGAACTGTTTAGAGCACTCTTGAATTTATTTGACAGGATGTTTGGGGTATTAATAATCTGTGAATTTTAGGGTTATTATAATAGACCATGCTGTGCTGACTTCACTTTATTRGGCTGTTTTACGATCATCCTGAGCTATCTTTGAACTTAATGACTCCCAGACGATAGCTAACCATGCTATTACATATCCATTACCATGATTACCAGGTTACAATTGTTTTTGTGGGTCAGGAGTTTTCTATCTAAAGAAGCAACAAATATTTGTATCATAAAGTTGGTGTAGACTTTTTTATTGTATTTTTTTTTGTAAATTAATTATATATAAAATTATGTGAAGGACTGGAAATGATTTTAAAACATTTTAAAGCAAAAATGTCTAGTACTTTTCYAAATAGTATAGCTCTTTATTACATTACAAATTTGTCAGTGTTTTACACTTGAAGATTCAGAGTTAGATCTTAGTGTTTCTTCAGATTTGGTTGAATCAACAAATTTAGACATAGTATGTAATATTTGCTTCAATTCTTTCATTAATGAAACTGATCTTCATAAATATAATGGTTTGAGCAAGCAGGTTCCACATTAAAGTGGCTAAAAGAAATGTGGACATTATTTCTGCAGCTTATAAGGTAAAAAAGAAAGAGGTAAGCTGAGCAAAACAAGTATCTATTGATATATTTCAGGGATGTCAAATCATTTTCACTGAGGGTCGCTTAAGCACGGGTGGCACTCAAAGGGCCAGTTGTAAATAACTTCAYTGTTTTATYTTTATCTATGACTAAACATGAAATGTAACATACCTTGTCTCMTTGCTACAGCTGAGAACTGGTAACAAAAAATAACTGAGCTCTATGTGGTATTTCATGCTGAAACAGCATTATAACATGTTATCTAATAAWCATTGTAAATTACTCCATATATGATTGACTAAATGTGAAATAAGTAACAAAAAKTGTCAGTGWAAGTAAAAGAAAGAGTTTTACTCACTGTTGTTGAGTTGTAGTTATGGAGCTGCCGTCTTGAAATCTGAACTCTCCCACTTTCTTATAAGGATTTCCCAATAAAGGCGTATTTCAGTTTAAWTTTGCGACAATTACAAAATGAGCTGCAGCAAARGTAGCATGAAAAATGCAGCAAAWTTGAGATTTTACAAATTGAATTTTGCCAGCTACTAATGAACCCTACACCTCCACAAAGTGCTGGGATGCTGTCTTTTTCCAGGTAAAATAATTAACATGCATTATGGGAGGTGTTGTTTGTGGTTAAAGCTGTCTTTTACATTTATTTTAAAGACATTATTACATATTTAAATTAAGATTGTAGAGTTTGTCAGGATTTCTCTTTGGCAAGTGATTGTCCTCTTTTGATTAATTTTGATGATTTTTTTTTACTGAAAAATCATGCTTTGTCTTTTTTTCCAGTTTTACCATGTTTTTTGTAAAACCGTTTCTGGTTTTGTTTTTTTCAATTGAGACTAAGTCTATTGCTGTGAAAAAGAATCCCAAAGTAGTAAACTAACAATAAAGCAATACCTTTAGTACTCTGATAAAAGCCCTCCAAAAAACATTACATGTATACATGTCTGTTCATGACCTATGTAATGATTCTAATCATTGAGGTGCTAGGAAGGCCATTAAATTCTTGCAGACACAGCAGATTGGTTACTTTTATTAACAATATATA
>NW_013952433.1:1082593-1086168 GCF_001266775.1 Austrofundulus limnaeus | reverse complement strand
TATATATATGGACCAAGCACAGTTAATCAAAGCCACAAAATACAAAAAAGTCAACATTTTTTACCCTTTTTTAATTTGTTTTTAAACTGTTGCATCTATCCTCCAGGCCAAAAGCAATTATAATAGAGTCTTCTGGAGCCAGAGGAGTTGCAGATCAGGTGCCGGGCAATTGATCTCTTTGAAACTCTTTTGGTTTCCTTGTGATGCTTTGAAGGCTCAAACACAAAAGTGATGTCTGTCAGACCTTTTTTTAAGCTAAATGGCATTTAGCTTATTTGATATGACTTGCATAAACAGTTGCTTTTGTGATTCACTTACTTCAAAGCTTCTTTCATGTAATATTTTGCTGAATTTTTTCCACCCTTCCCATTCATTTCTTTGGGACTGGAGAAAGGATGCCTTCATGGAATGACACTGAAATAGTCCACTGAACTCACTTGGCTTGTTTTTAACGTCTTTATAATGTTTTCCTTTTTTTGAATAGAAAGCTGGGAACATGCAAGTTCAAATGTGTATTCACAGTGTAAAACGTTTTAATTATACAGCAAAGGTTTACCACATGCCTCCTCACAGCAGCACTCGGAGTCTGACTAGTGTCATTTAATTACAAAACAACATGATAGAATAAAACAAACAGAAGAAAAGTGTAGAGATGTTGTAACTTGAATAACTTTAGTATTTTTGAACAACTGGTACAGTTATTAGAAAAAAACTATTGTTTTATGTCATTGTTAATAATTTGTAAGTCAGTGACACATGTATACAGCATGTGTGTGTATGAAAAGATAAATACAAAGAGCAACAACCGTGTTGATGAAAAAAAAATGACATCATTAAATTTGAGTTATTATGAACCACCATCTATTGCAACTGATATATATTTTTTAAAATTGTTGCACACTGAACCACCAGAGGTCCCTGCACTCTCCTCAGTAAAATATATTTTGTTCACATTTGATTTATCATCATGAACAATTGATTTGATTTCTTTTTTATTATTATTATTTAGTTTTGGATGTTAATACCATCTCTCTTTTAGCAAATATTGCATCAGATTTCTAATATAGATAATAATCAAAGTCAAGCTGAGAATAATAAATAATAGATAAATCAACAACACATAACACAAAGTACTTTCAAAACATTTAAATTACTTTAAATACTGTTCCTTGTTTGTTTGCTTCTTTAAATTATTGATTTCACTTTTTTACTCTCAAACACATAGCCACTCCCATGGAGGCCACACTACTTGGCTTTCCAAGTTCACAGCCTCCATTTGACCTCAGCGTGGCTCAGAAAGCCTTAAAGTGATGCATGCTAACCTTGACCTGAAGTAGACTCTGGAGTGACAGCAGTTCTACAGACAGACTCCTTACCCTGACATCCTGGCAGAGTAGTTAGCAGCTCGCAACCTTCTACGATGTTCACGGGGTGAAGATTGATTTTATCAGTAGCTCTTGTCACCCACTAGCTCTCACTGCCAACACGCTTCTCACTGTGAGACAAGGCAAATGCCATGTACACAGCTTTGGGGAATTTGCACATTACATCAGGTATGCTTGCACACACATTCAGAACTGAAAGAAAAAAAAATGTATTTTCAAAATTTTGTTTAAAAAAAGTCATAATTTTATTCATAAATAGCAATCCTTATGAAAGCTCAGTTATACATACAATACAGGCATCTGATTCCCTTGCAATTAGTCAAATTCAGCAACTTAAACTGCGTGGCCCTGTTGACCACAAAGGCCAAATTAAACTCCTCTAGCCTTTTTCTGAGGAAACCATGTTACTCCACAAGTCCTCCTTTGATAGTGGGGGATTTCAGTTGGTGCATGCCTGCGTCAAATTGTTTTAAAGCTTCACGGCAAGCACAGTGCACTGAAGTAATGACACATTATCCTTGTTATACCCCAGTGACACATCACTCTGTCTAAGGCAGATATCATATTGACTCAGTAAGGCATCATCACCAAAAATGGCCTCATTCAAAAATAGAAAAATGATGTTTCACTGTAAACAGTGAGGAACTGTATGTTAGCATAAAAAAGCAACTAAACAAACATGTCGCAATGGCACCATTCACCCAAGAAGGAATAGCTGAACTGTGGCTTGTCATATTTAAATGAGTTGCAAAATGAGGCAACACAGCCTCCTTTCTCTGAATTAGATGGACTGTAAATGGAAATCAAAACAATTGCAAATGTAAAGCAAAAATGTATAGTAAGGTTTTACATTAGCAAAACACATTATAAAAACATACCATTATTTAAGTTTAGCATCAAATCTCAGTTTAAAAATTAATATTCATTTGAAAAAATTACATTTTTAATGTTTTTGTTCTTTTAACAATTTGAATTGTGGCCATCAATCCTTTTTATTTTTGTCAATAGTGTTGAAAGATAAATCTCATAAAAAAGGCATCTCATACAGTGTTTACCAAGAGGCAAAGTTAGTCAAGTCTGTCCCTTATTCCAGTTTAAAGCTTCTCATGKAATTATGATTCTTTGTTTGTGGCTCGTTTGTACATCCAGCCCCACTTTACAGTCACTTGTGTTCAGAGTATGCCCTTTTACGCGTCACTGGTTGTTGTTGGCTGCAGACGATGAGGGCAGCAGCTTTCAAGGCACATGTCTGACAAGATGAGAAGAAGAACAAACAAATCTGTTCAGGGCAGTAACTTATGTGTAAAGATCATAACCGGGTTACTGCATGTGTTGTTTTAAGAAACCAGGCTGACAACASAGAGTATTTGCTGGCATGCTAAAACAGCACATTTTAGAAGATTACTGTCTATGTTTGTATATTCATGATGATTTTTTTTTATTGTTTTATGTATTGTAAATTAGTTATGTCTTAATGCAAGTGTGTGTTGGTGTTAACAAGCCAACAACTACTTTGACATATAAAATTCTAAATGTGCATTGACTCAGGGAATGACCACAAACTGGTGAAAGAATCCCTAAAACAGTATCTTGGATGTGTGAGTTAGATCTTTCATTAGGGCGTTAGGTTAATGTGAATCCAAATAAAACATATGGAATTCAGTTGGGGCTAGAATGATTGAATTTGAGTTGTGAGAGAAAAAAGAAAATATGGGAAAATACAAATTACCACATTTTTTTCCCATTGATGCAGAAAGTCTAGTAGCTGGAGTTGATAGACATAAAGGTGAACTCAATCATGAAACAGCAGAGATTGGAGTTAGATTGGTGAAAGTTGAACATTACTTTTTTCATAACAAAACAGATAGTGCAGCACAGCATAACAAAAACTGGACAGAAAATTATATATGAACAAAGGCAATGAACCAAAAGAAATGTTAAGAAAAATGAGACCCACAAAACTATGAAAAAAAAAAACATCTCAGACACTAAAACATAAATCACACATAATTTACTCAAAAGACTGCTTTAACTTAAAAGTTATCCAATAAATATTTGACCAGCCAGTTCAGTCTGGGTCATTTTCTAAAATCAGTACAGCGGGTAAAATAAGTATTGAACACGTCACCATTTTTCTCAGTAAATATGTTACTAGAGGTGCTAATGACATAAAATTTTCTCCAGATGTTG
>NW_013952433.1:1067387-1080307 GCF_001266775.1 Austrofundulus limnaeus | reverse complement strand
TAATAAACCTAATGCTAGTAATGATGAAAATACTGCTCAAAATACATTAATAATGCAACAATATAAATTGTTACTTTTTTGCCTAGATTAATTATTTAAAGTGCACTTTTTATTTTCACTGGCTGCAAAGATCGAAAACAGAAGGTTGGTGATGGATGTGGTGGGTATCCCTCCCACCTTGCAATCCTGAAATGTTTCTGGTTTATATTTGGAGCTGTTGCAAGATTGCTGGCATTATCCAGACGTGACCTGATTTGATTTATGTCTCATTAATCTCCCAATCTCTCTTTCTTTCCTTCTCTCTGCCAAACGTGTCGACCTTCCTCTGTCACAAACGTCTCGTGTTTCATAATTTCTCGCCGTCCTTTCCKAGAATGCGGTGTCAGAGACTGAGATTCTGCCAGTCACTTTTACGTTCATAATCAGCAAGCACTCATGCATTAACRCAGGTAACAGACTCAAGTGAGTCCACTGAAACTTTGGCCTCTTTTTGAAAATCAGTTTGAATGAGTTTGTACAAACTGAGGGCAGAGCATACGTTTTATAAATACAGTAAAAGAAACAAAAATCCTTCATGTTGTACTCCAGTCAATAGATTTACGTTATGACTTTTGTGATCTTGTGTTTTCAGTGTCTTGTAAGATCGACAAATAATTTATCCATGTCTGACTGATTTATAATGCAAAAGTAAGATACACACCCGGGAATTAAAGCATTCATAAAAATGACTGAAACCACAGAACGAGCTGGAAGGAACTGCTGTGCACTACAAGAACTGAAAACTGAATTGAAGAATATTAGTCAGAAAGATGTTGTATTAATTACAGATATGGATTTGTTGTGTCATTTAAAAGAAAACTATGAGTTTTGAATTACTTTGATTTTCCTTTTGATTACATTATACAGTAGTGCCATGCCAGGGTCTCAGAAATGGAAAACTGAGAACCGGTTGGCAAATAAAACAAACAGAAAAAAAACACTTACCACATTACCCTGAGGAGTAATGGGATGTGTGTTATTTTCTAATTGGCAGTAATAAATAATAAGTAGCTTTGTTGCCATGGAAGCACCCTACTCTATTATGGTGTTTCACAAATGTAGAAGAAATTATTGACATATATTTTGTATTAGATAAAGTCTATGCGTCTTGATGTTCCTCTGTAGTCTTAGTTTTGTCTCCGATGCCGTTGAAGAGTTTTTGAAAGCATCCTCCTCAGTTTGATCATACTACATCTAATCATTCAATAAAATTGATTAAAAAATGCTGTTTCTAATCTAATTTTCCAAATAGGACCATAAGGCTTGCAACATTATTACTTGAATGATATTACCTTCAGCACTCCACAAAGGTTGGATGTTATCTCATAACTAAATCGGCTGATTTGTCATTTTAAACATAATACTGTATGTGATGGAGGTTGTGACTTTATTAATAATTAATGTATTGGCTTTCACTCAAGATGTAAATAAAGATTTAGCTCAAGTGTGGAAGGTTTCTCTTTGATAAAGCTGAAAAAATATCCAATGTTGCAGATTTTGCTCTTTCATTGTCTGCCCCTTCTGAGCCATTCTTTAGTTCTTTGTCACAGACAAAGAGACAGATAGCAGTTTTTAATCTTTTACAAAAGTTGGAAAATGCWTTATTTTCCCTAATCTTATTCTTTGATCTTTTTTTCATCTAATTCCATCCCTGCACAGTGTAAATCCAGTTTGGCTGCTTTCTTTGTCAGTGTGCTGACAAACTGTTTTGTTTTGTAAATCAACTTCATATTTTCTGCTGCCGTAATTTGGATGCAGTTCTGCTGATTCACTGTTTATTCCTTGTTTGAGGTTTGATCTATTGAAAAGAGGAATGTGTAAATAGAAAAATGAGACACAGGGGTTGAGGGAAACTCTTCAGAAACACAGACTGCAGCTTTTTTAGTAGGTACTTACTCATATTTTCCTTTAAAAAGTGCTGTGCACCAGAAATCGTCAATTTTTTGTACTTAATTGTGTCAAGTTAAATTCACAAATTTAGTAAGTATTCACATTCCTTTACAAGTTATCTAATTTGTTGGAATCACGACTGTTTTGTGTGGCACATTCCTCTGACCACTTAAATGAAAACACGCTTTTTTTTCTCCACCCACAGTTTTGGCTGCTTTTAATTTTGTAAATGAAGAATTAATGGTGGCAGAAATCATACAATTAATCAGCATTTATAGTAATAGCCCGTTCTTTAATGGGAGGGTAAAAATCTGTTACATTTATTTTTTCCTATTAATTAAACACACTATACAGCAGCACACATTGCTGCAATCCAGCAAAAGCAATGACATTTTTTTTCAAAAAATACTAAATATATTTTCTGTGATTGTATATTACTGCATTGGGGAATGATTGTACTATATGTATGCTACAATTGAGACAAACTTTATTTAGAGAAACACATTTGGTTGAAAATGTTATGTTAAATAATTGGTAAATCTGTTTACGAGTAAATTTTTGATATCAAAGAAAAGTAACACAAAGCACAATATATTCCACTATATTCAAACAACAATATGTTTGAATGTAGAAAGTACATTAAACTATAAAAAATAAACAAACAGTCAAACAAAAAAATAAACCTCTTGTCATACAGATAAAAAATAATTTGACTAGTTTGTCACCAAAATACATTGACAGTCTTTTTTTGTTCTTGTTGTCCTTGTAATTATTTTAATTTAAATATATAGATTTTTTTTACCTTTACCAGTTAACAATGACAACTAAGAACATTGAAACAATGGAAGATATTAAATAATTAATCAGTCAAATATGTATATAAGTAAAACAAATACAATTATTAAACCTGACAAGCGAATCGGTTAAACTTCTATGTTGAAATCACACTTCATTAACTTCTATTTCTTTTATAAAGTGAAGCCTAAACCTCTAATTTTGATGTGTTACTATTTTTGTATTAGGCCTACATATCAGTTTTTCTTTCTAATCTAAACTGAAAATCTTTTTTTGATATTTTTATTCACATACAGTAGATGTTTTTGGAGCACTAAGTAGTGCTGTATGTGTTGCAATCAGACATTTCTAGACATTTTGACTTGATTGAGAGAATACTGGACGGCAAGGTTCCTCATAATTGTGACCCCCACACACAAAGTGAGGGTTATATTGTTTTCGTACTGTACTTAGCTCTGATAATGGGCTATCCATCAAGGCCCCCAGCCCACTGGACCTGGGTTCCTAGACATACAAAAATACTCATAACTCAAAAACTATTCAACACTGGAGCTTCAGATTTATTTATTTATTTWTTTTTTTTTTTTAGCTCTGATGAAGGGTTATCCATTGGGCCCACCAAAGAGCCCCACCCCCACTCCAAACAATAAATCTGTTCTTGTAAGTTCTGAGTTCTACACTGTAAAAAATGAAATGTTGGATTTACTTAACCATGTTATGTGACCTGGTTCCACTTAACTGAGTTGAGTAAATTCAAAGCAATATACCAGTTTCTTAACCAAAGAACGAGCATTTTGCTTAGAATTTACTCAACTCAGTTAAGTGGAACCAGGTCACATAACATGGTCAAATAAATCCAACATTTCATTTTTAGAGTGTACTGCATCAGTGCTTTGCGTACGTGCAGGGGTCATATATGCTACTGCTATGCGGTATCTAGTATCCCACTATCAAATATAAATCACATAGCACAGCTGTTGCAGCTGTTTTTCCTCCTTTCTTCCCTTCTCCCACAGAGATGCAACACAGATATCAGCAGCTTTCTTGTGAAACTGTTTATATGAGTAAGATTGAGACTGCAAGGACAGTATGCTCAGAGAAAAATAAAAAAGGTTAAAGCATCCCATTTAAAATTGCTAAAATATTGTGCGAAAGTATGTTTTGAATATTTGTAAAAAGAGAGTTACAAATCTCCAGAATAAAGAAATTCTTTGAGAACTTTTAATTCATAATTTGGTTTAAGCTACTATTGGTCATCTCAAACATGCATTAGACTTGAACACTCAGTAACTGTTTTTAACAAAGTTTTCTCTC
This sequence comes from Austrofundulus limnaeus, assembly GCF_001266775.1. NCBI lineage: Eukaryota > Metazoa > Chordata > Actinopteri > Cyprinodontiformes > Rivulidae > Austrofundulus > Austrofundulus limnaeus. The sequence goes on along the minus strand of NW_013952433.1, from coordinate 1,076,269 downwards.
TTTTTTTCAGTGGGCCCAAGTCCTCTTTAAGGAGTGGAAGAAAAGTCAATGAATTATGAATGTTCAACAAGATGACCTCCTCTCAGCAGCAGCAGATGATGCGAGGTCCTAGGTGGAACCGGGCCTTTTCCGACCCCCTATTTGTATTGCTCCTTGCCTTGCAGCTGCTGGTGGTGGCAGGACTGGTGCGTGCTCAAACGTGTCCGTCTGTTTGCTCCTGTAGCAACCAGTTCAGTAAAGTCATCTGCACCCGCAGAGGCTTGCGCGAAGTACCCGATGGCATCTCTACCAACACACGCTACCTGAATCTGCAAGAAAATCTCATTCAGGTTATAAAAGTGGACAGCTTCAAACATCTAAGACATTTGGAGATTTTGCAACTGAGCAAAAATCACATACGCAAAATTGAGCTAGGGGCCTTTAATGGACTGGCCAGTCTCAATACCTTGGAGCTTTTTGATAATCGACTTACCACCATCCCAAATGGTGCATTTGAATACCTTTCCAAACTAAAAGAACTTTGGCTTAGGAATAATCCTGTAGAGAGCATTCCATCTTATGCTTTCAACAGAGTTCCCTCATTACGAAGACTGGACCTTGGAGAGCTCAAACGACTTTCTTACATTTCAGAGGGAGCCTTCGAAGGACTCAGCAATCTACGCTACTTAAATTTGGGAATGTGCAATCTGAAGGAAATTCCCAATCTTACTCCTCTGGTAAAGCTGGATGAACTTGAGATGTCTGGAAACCAGTTAACTATTATTCGGCCTGGTTCTTTTAAAGGGCTAATCCACTTGCAAAAATTATGGATGATGCATGCTCAGATCCAGACCATCGAAAGGAACTCATTTGATGATCTGCAGTCCCTTGTGGAGCTCAATCTAGCTCACAACAACCTTACCCTTTTGCCCCATGACCTTTTCACTCCTTTACATCACCTGGAGAGGGTGCACTTGCACCACAATCCATGGAATTGCAACTGTGACATCCTCTGGCTTAGCTGGTGGCTAAAGGAGATGGTACCAGCAAACACCAGCTGCTGTGCCCGCTGCAGCTCACCTTCACACTATAAAGGACGATACATTGGTGAGCTAGACCAGAATTACTTTCATTGTTATGCTCCTGTTATTGTGGAGCCTCCTGCTGACCTAAATGTGACAGAGGGAAGTGCTGCAGAGTTGAAATGCAGAGCCAGCTCTTTGACTTCAGTAAGCTGGATCACACCTAATGGTTCCATCATGACACATGGCGCGTACAAGGTCAGAATCTCTGTGCTAAACGATGGTACATTGAACTTCACCAACGTTACCATGCAGGACACAGGCACATATACATGTATGGTCAGTAATTCTGCAGGTAACACAACAGCATCTGCCACACTCAATGTGTCTTCAACTGAGAACAGCAGTTTCAGTTACTTTACCACAGTGACAGTAGAGACTATAGAAACACCACATAATGAAGGCTTCACAACAACTGTTCAACAGAAGGTGGGCCCCACACCCTCTGCTGGCACATGGGAGACTCTTCCACCCACCTCTACTACAACCACGACATTTCGAACCCCAATCTCCACCCGTGCCACAGAGAAGACCTTCACGATCTCTGTCACAGAGGGCCCACTAAATGGTTTGGATGAGGTAATGAAGACAACCAAGATCATCATCGGCTGCTTTGTTGCAATCACACTTATGGCAGCTGTCATGCTGATAATCTTCTACAAGATGCGCAAACAACACCACCAGCAAAACCACCACGCACCGACACGCACTATCGAGATTATCAATGTGGACGAGGACTGCGTTACAGGAGGCCCAGGAATGGAGGGTCACCTGACTCTGCCGCCTCTTGAGCATGAGCACCTCAACCACTATAACACCTATAAGACTGCTTACAACCATGCCTCTACTATCAATTCCATACACAGTTCAGCGCACGAACCTTTGTTAATCCGGGCAACCTCAAAAGACAATGTACAAGAGACTCAAATCTAATACCTTTTTGAGACATCATAAAACTGTTGTCATTACATAGTGGCATTACTGAGAGGACAGTACTGATGAAAACTCATGAGGACTGTAGCCCAACATGGAAGAAAAGACTTGCAATTTGCAAATCACTGGCTGGTGATGTTAACTCAAAAACTTTGGAAACTAGAATATGTCTACTGTTTCAAAAAGTGTCTTTACAAAACAGAAGTTATTTATTTAAGAAAAAAAATATATTGTGGTTTGATCAAGAAAAAAATCTGCAATTATTTTTGTCAACCGATCCACATTGTATTTTATTTTTCTCATATCACAAGATTGGTTTACAAATACGCTTTTGAGTTTATAAAGGAGACATCTGGTAAAGAAAAAAAGCAAATTGTCTTTTGTTTTTGTAGTTGTTCATTCAGTATAACTGCAGAACTTGAAAGTAGCCAACCCCCCAACCCCCACTTCCCACACACACACACACACACCAACACCACCACCACCCCTTATAACAAAAAAAATAGAGCACATTAGGGATTTTTTCCCAGCTGTGGATGAATTGATTGAAATCTTCTGTAACCATCTGGAACAAAGTTGAATTAAACACTTGACAGTATGAAAGTGCCAGTGATGAAATCTGACCATAATTCACTGTTTAATTATAAATGTCACATACATTAGGCACTCACTCTGTCATTAAAAGTCTGGGGATTTTGGGAAAAAAAAGGAAATAGGTCCTGCTTTTGGCTGTTGTTGGAATGGACTCTCCTTACTCCCATGATTTTTAATAAAACAAATTACATTGACCTGTATGTCTTTCTATCACTAATGCATATGCTAAATATAATTTTATTTCAAATTGCAAAACTGCCTTGACTATAATCCATGATTTATCTGAGGAATCCTTTTATTGTTTTAACAAACTTGCTTTCATCTTCATTACAAAATATTGAAGTTCTAAAAGTCAAAAAGGCAGTAATAAATACTTAATCATTACAATTGAACTTAGCAGGATTCATGTCTGTGTTGATGAATATTATTTTACATTTTGGCAAAAGTTCAGCTCCATGAATTTGCTCCAAATTATTCTGAACCCACACTTACATTTACTGTACCTTGTGGTGCTGAGTAATGTTACTTATTAAGATGCTTAGGCACCAACTTTTTTTCATGCTCAGACCTGTTACCTCTTCCGCAGTACTGCAGTAGTGCTGTCAGAATCAGACTGATGAACTGAAAGAAAGAAACAAACAAACAAAAAAAAAAAGCTTGAACCCTTTATGCAGTTGTCTGAGCACATTGCTTGTCATATGTGTGTCACATTTGCACATGGGGATGTTTGGCAACCCAAGATGCACACCCTGCCCATGCAGCCATCAGACTTGGCCCTAAGTGGCAAGGCTTATGCTACAAGAGGCTTTACACTGTGCGAGATCAAACATCAACCACATGTTTGAGTTGCACCTGTCTCTCCCTCTCTTTTAGTGACAACACAATTTACATTTTAATTGATATGCCCATGGGCTTTGGAAGGACTAAGCTCTGCAGGCACCCATATCCAAGAAACCATTTCAGAGTCCCCACTGTGAAAAATGGTGCCAAGCCTCGTAAATGCAGTGGTAAGGCAGACATTTGGCAGATGGTCCAAGTTTTACTTTTAGCAAGTAAGTAGTGTTTCTGCTCAACAGTAACATTTCTATTACGGTCATGCTACTGCCATGTTTCTTTAAAATGGCACTGATGTAGCATAGCAGCTGCAGATTTACAGCATATTCCACTAACATGAAATCTATTTCTTACCTTCAAACACATTTAACATTGATGGTTTCTGATATTTCTCTATAGGCATTGAAAATGGCTGACAAACAAATTAAATCTTTCTTCTATCTTTTGTGCTTTTTAACAACGTTATCCATGACTTTATTTCAGCAAAACATCTAATTGTTATTACTGTTTGATAAGATTAAATTCAGAATATGTGCATGTCTCGTCTCAGTCATCTTTTACAGAAAATGCTAAAGCATTTAGTTTATTTTTGTTTTGATACTGTTGAGGTTACAAGCTGTAATATCTGAAGGTCTATGCAAAAAGCCCTATTATCTAATTTACAGTGTGTCAAAACTGTACAATTTCTTTTCAAATACAAAATGAAAACTGCAAAATTTACAGTTTGTAAAACCCATTCTCACTAATTGTAGTACAAAAACACATCAAAACCATGTCCAATTGAACACATGATTTGTTACAAAGTACATTCAACACTAATGTAAGAGACAAATGATTTGATGTTCAAGATAAACAGGTAGAATCATAATTTGATATTGAGATAAAGGAGCAGAATATTCCAGAAGCTACTCTGACTAAAAATTCCATAAAACAGAACAGGGTAAATTAATTAAAAATGCAAGCTGTTTAGACTTTGCAATGATTAGTGTACATTTTGTGGCAAAACAAACATTTATTTAAATAAGTTCCGTAACAATCACTGGCTATGACATATTGTGTAAAATAAATAAAACAGTCACCCATTCTCCTTTTCAAACAGGACAACAATAAACACATCTAATTCACATTTTCTGCCATATGCAAAAATCTGAAAGTTTGAACAGAATTTATAAATGGGAGATCTAAAACCATTTCTGACAAAAAGCAGGTTGCTATTTTATGTTCATTTTGGAGACCTTCAATCTGGTGTGTTAAATCCATAAAGTTTTGTGAATCAGAGAAACAGAGCACTTGAGTCATTTATTTTGAATGTGCAGCACACAACACTTGAGAATTACTGCTTTAAAAAGGCCCAGCATGATCCCAGACTGACTAAAATAATGGATAAAAAAGGGATTACCTCAAATCATTAATATTTCTTGTTCCACCACCAAAACCTCATCTCTGTTACTTTTGTGGGGTCTGGCACATTTGTAAACCATAGGTTGGCCTGTGTGTGAGTCATCTCTTTCTAGATTTAAATTCCTATTGGTGCAACACGGATCAAGGTTTTACTAAGTTTTACATTTAAGACTGTAACAATTTTCTTTTTTTAAACTTAGTAACTTAGAAAAATAAAAATATTTTTTTTCATTGTTAAATTTGTTGAATTTTAATTGAACTGTCTCATGTGTGTAAGATATTTAAATATTTTCTAGTCAGTATTCCTTTTTTTACCTTTTTTGTCTGAGAGGGAATGCTGTTCTAGTGGTAGTTTACTATAAAATACATTTTGAAAATAAAATGAATAACAAAATCCTTTAAAAAAAACTTTGATTTTTCCATGTGCCAACAATCTGTTCAAAAAGTGGAAATAGAGAAACATGCTGTAACAGAATAGGCAATTGATTTTCATGTAAACATTCTTTCATGACCTTTAAAAAAATATGAAGATTGATTATAGAGACCAGAATTTGTAGTTCATACACAACATATGGTAAATAAACTATTGTTGTTTTTTGTATTGTCTGATTTTTGTTTTCAACTTTTACAGTACTTACAGGGGAAAAAAAAGCTCAACTATTATTGGTTTTATTGTCAGTTAACTTACATTTCCAATTCTTTTTTACTGTATGTGCAATATTAGTACAGACATGGATTTGTTGTAGGCATTTATTACAGTAAAATGCCTTAATAAATCACATGTAACAGTATATAATTCCCTGTATGTTCATTATTTTTCTAATATACTTTTTTTTCTAAACTAATTTTTTCCCTCAAATTCTAATGCTTGATCTCATACAAGGAATTATATACAGTTCCCATACACATAGTATTGTTTCTTTATGTACATCCATTCAGTTCTTCTTGGAAACACTCCACAAAACGGGGAGGGAGAGAAGAAAAATGCAAAACCATATAGTCATCTTATTTGTTGCAGAAATGTCTGAGAAATTCAGAAGGATTTTCTCCAAATATAATTCCTCAGTGCATTCCAGGCCAAACAGGACCCTCAGACAGCTGATTCAATTTCAGACAGAACACCTGAACACAAAGTGAGCAGTGTGGTGCGTGCAGTCTAGTCCAGCAAGGAGTGTTCACACCTCTACGTAGGTGAAAAGTAAACAACCTCTCCACAGATGCATGCCACAACACATGAGAAACAGCTTTTCAGGTCAAGGCTCAGCAGTTCACCTGCATCTTGTTATTCCTTTTCTTGGACATTTGAGGCATTCATSTCAAGCCAGATTTTCAGTGCATATAAAGCCAATGTTTTTCCTGTTGATGGTAATAAAAATGATGTGTATTATTAATGAAGCTGGCTGTCTTTAAGCTGAATAATTTCACAACACAACAAATCGGTTTCTTATTCTTCACAGTTTTGTGCTGTATTATGTATAGTATTTCCACATAGTTCAATTCTAAACAATCAATAAATCAAGTTTATTTGTATAGCACATTTCAGCAACAAGGAAGTTCAAAGTGTGTTACATTATAAAACACAAAAAATCATAGAACACAGTTACTAATTGAAGCCTTTGTCAAGTGTCTTTATTACACATCAGAATGTCGATTGTTTCATACGACAATCAAGTAACTTTTACCTTCAGTTATTGTGAAAAAAGTGGCCTAAATCAAATATAAATTTAATGACTTTGCATCATAGCTAAATACCTTTACTGTATAATTGGCTTATATGTCCTTAAGAGCCTTTTACAATTTATGTCACTCCCACTTCAACACGTTTTCAAACAATGCTTGGGGGGAGGGGTTCTCTGTGGGGGAGGAGCTCAGCTGGGGACTGAGCTTCAGGGAGGAGCTTTGTACAAATAGGCAGTGCACCAGCAAGTGTTTAGGCAGCTCCACATGGCTACCATGGGAAATTCAAGGATTTCTCAAACATGCGTAAATGAGTCAAAACAACACGCTGGGTATGTTTTTGAAGAGGGAATGACAAAAAGTCAATTTTATACCACCCCTTTAAAACATATTAACTTTGAGGTTTGAACAAAATATTACACCTTGAAATTAGAACATACTTTGAACTGTCAAACCAATTTCACATAAACAAATGCTTAAATTAGCAATATGATTARATTTAGAATTTAAAATAATAAAAAACCCTACACAGCTAAATCAAATAAAAGGTAATTTACCCATCTTTTTAAATAGTTAGTCCATTTAGTCACACCTTCACACAAATATGTTTGGTAAATATCTTGCTTGTAAAAGTGTATTTGATTTGTTTCAGACTGTGTGAAGGTGGAAGGCACACTTGTTAAAAACATAATGATTTAGATAGGGTAAATTTGCAGTACATGTTCATTCAAAGAAATATTTTTTTATTTAGCGACAAGATATTTTCTGTTTTCATGAACATTTTAAAAAAGCCCTGCAATTGTATTTCATTTCTTTAAAAAATGTTTTGGATTATTTTTTTTTCCAGTAAGCTCTGATCTGTTGCCAAACATCACAAATAAATGGTACTGACAATTATTTCCTTCAGTGCTTATGATTGCTACACACCTGCCATCGGTAATGTTGTTCATTTCTGCAGAAACCCAACAATTCTTAATGTCACAGGGTCAGAAAATAAATATATTTATGTTTTATATTTATGTTTTCATTATTACAAGATATTGAACATTCCAAGAAAATATACAAAGTGACTGTTATGTTCATAATAACTACATAACAAATGCAGAGTTTACATAAAAACATGAACATTACAAAAAATATGCTGATAACTTGATTCTGTTTGGTGAATTTATAGTCATGACCTGTTCAGTAAATGTCTTAATAAAATCACAAAACTTAAAATGTTAAGTTTGGAAATGTTTTAGTCAAGTTAAAATGCAATCCTTATATTTAAGATATTTTCAGCAAGTTGAAGTTATGTCAGCATATTTTAAATTATATGCATGATCACTACATTTAACTGCTGCAATGAAAAGCGATGAGGGGATTAAAAAATAAAAAAAATCATTGAAGGAATGTGATAAGGCATAATAAACTAATTCCCACAGTAGTCACCTAATCCCAACTCAATTATACTCCAAACAAGTGAGCAAATCTAGCTTATTTGTGTTTTTTTCCTCACTCTGACACATGTGCCAATGTTCCATTTTATTCTTGCTTTTGTCTTTAACACATCTTATTTCCACCATCGAACCTTATGAAAATAAATACATGAAAAATGATCTGCCAACAGGTTTCAAGACCAGCAGCACACATGGATTGCAGGTTAGTGTCAATTTATTTTTGAACAAAACTGATGAGTGACCAGCTACATCCCTCAGTCTCATGAATAAACAAACTTTTATTTTGAATTTACAATCAGCAGATACATATTAAACTGATCATTCATTCATTCAAAACTGCATGCATTAATGTTCTTTCTTTTTTTTTTGTTGTTGCTTTAATTTTGGAATAAGTTGCCCAAATAATACCTTAATACAAATAATTACTCATTTGAAAATGAAAATAGAAAGTAGCCAACACAAATTGTCCCTAAACACCTTATTAAAATGAAATATCCTTCCCCCTGCTTTTCTATTAGAACTCATTTATTACATAAGAAAAACAGTGGACTACCAAGCAATGCACTGGTATTAAGCACACGGTAATTTAACTGAGCCTCAGGAGCAAAATAAATAAGAAAATGAGGAGTTTAATGGCGCATTAGTGAGCAGGCAGTTGAAGAGGCCCCGAGCTGTGTTTTAAACAGGCAGCCATTACAAAAACCAACCTGTGACACACATCAAACACGAGACATGTCTTTATGTTGACTCCTTGAAAAGCAGGCTGTTGATGTAAGCAAGGTTAGGGTTAGTTTAGGTTTGCTGCATGCAGTGAGTCCAGTGCAGTCAGATGCATGGTACAACACAAGTTTTTTTTTTTTTTTTTTTTTTTTTTTTTTTTCAGTTCTTCGACTGGCACTTTTACGTTGACAGTTGGCAAAAGACTTCCGCATAATGCACA
>NW_013952433.1:1062982-1066681 GCF_001266775.1 Austrofundulus limnaeus | reverse complement strand
TGACTTGAAAATGTTGTGTATATCAAAAATATATATTTTTTACGTCATAGCCTATTTAAATACTTTGATATTGGCCTGCATATCTTTAAGAACCTTCTCTCATTTCTGATACTTCCACTTCAGCATGTCTTTACAAAAATACTTTGGGAGACAGGTGCTCTGTGGGGCAGGAGCTTGCCTGGGGACTGAGCTCCAGAGAGAGCTGATGAACTATGAATAGGTGTATGAGCAAGTGTTTAGGCAGGAGATTCAAGGATTGCATGTTTTGCATGAGTCAAAGCAAAACTCTGGGCATGTTTTTAAATCTCACAACTTTAGGTACGTTTTTGATGAGAGAATGACATTACAGCATCATATGAAGCTCAAAAGGGTCAATTTTGCACAATACTGCCTCTGTAATAGATAAATATAGAATTTAATACATCATTAAGCAAATGCATTTCACAGCACAAAATAAAAGCACATACATGCATCTGCTRTTACTGAGCTTCATTACACTCCACCACTTTTAGGAAGGAAATCTTACCCAATTCTAATCTGCAAAGGAGTTACGTTTGGCTAATATAATGGAGTTGTAGTTCTTGCATTAAGATGGAGATGCAGTAAGCAGTAATGAAAGAGAAATTTTGTTTGCGTAAGCCCATTAAGGCAATGTCTAAACAACTTYAACTTGAAACAATCACATTTTGCGTAGATGAGCTTCCTGTTTTAATTCCATTAAGAATAACTTCAGCAAAGTGTAGAAATGGGTTTTATCTGTTTTCAGAAATTGCATTGWAGGCAATAAAGTAATAACAACTAACCAACTGTCCATTAAAATTCTTATAGAAATAGCTTCTAAAGTAATTAAGGAATCAGTCAGTCAAAAGCCCTTTGTAAGCAACACTTTCAGGTTGGTTTAATTTCATTTATTGTTCATTTGAACAGGGACAAGTGTCAAGTATTAACAATAGGCCTACCGTACACTAAAACATTTATTGCCTATTTGCAATGCCAGTCCCTCAATGYGCTTTCAGCAACATGAAAATAACTAGATAAATAGAGCTTGAATAATTAGTGTAAACAAACTAAATGGATATTTACACATAAATCATGAAATGATTGTGTCAAAAGAACTTAAGCTTAAGTGGAGATAAAGCTGCCAGTTAAGACTAAATTCTGAAGCATAATAGAGAAGGAACATGACTTTTTTTACAGGTTAGTGTCATCAGATTATTGTCTAATACAGTGGACTCAACAGAAGAGGAGAAACAAACTGATGTCAAGTGTGAGAAGTAGGTTGCAACCCATAGATGGCTTTACTTTAATTCCAGCATCGTGACAATGTACACAATCTCTTYCAAGCACCTGAGTTATCATTCAGAATGAAATATTAAAGATACATGATTAAATCAGGAAGGTGGCCCCCAGCAACAAACTGCGAAGTGAATCAAGAGACAAGCACATAACAGCAAGGTAAAAAAGCAGACAGTGTGGTGGATGCAGAACACAAAAAAGAAAGAAAAAAATAAGTTCTGATAACGTTTACAGCTACATCTGAGTGAAGTATGAGTTTCAAATCCTACAGTCAATTTGAAATATACAGCATGTGTAAGAGAACAAAAGAGCTCTGGAAATGTTGAATCGGTTACAATGGTGATGGCTAACCAGCCATAAATATTACTATCAACATCCTACAGAACAAGCCAGTAGYAACATGTAGCTTCCCCATATGACTACAACAAATAAAAAAAAAACACATTATCCCAAAGAGAGTGTGCAAAAATGTGAAAAGTGTTTGCAACAATCTCACATATTGAGAATGTTGCACCAGAAGATTCCAGGAGCTCTCCAGTGGTGATCTTTCTTAGAACATTTTTCTACCCCCCCCCCCCCCCCCAAAAAAAAAAAAAAAAAAAAAGAAAAAGAAAAGAAAACAGATCAAATACTTCCAGAACTTAGCTTGCCAGGCCTCTGGTAGAGAACCTGAGTTTAAACACAACCTGCCACGTCGAGGGAAAGTGTAGAGTTTGTTTGAATCATCCTCAGAATACATGCACGTCAGCTGGGAAAGAGCAGRAAGAACATTTTTGTGCTCCAGGTGTAGTCTGTATAACTTCAGGCTGRAACATGGTCAACATAATACTGCTGAGGGCAAAATGACTTTGTTTGCTATTATCTTTCTACAGAATTACACAAAAAGCCTCAAAGCCCAAGGTAAAAAAAGAATGAACTGATGCTGAGAGCTTTGCTGTTACTGTCTGAATATAGAAGTTGTGGTTTTTGAATCAGATACTTGATCTTTTCATACACAAAGCTGACTTTCATTTTTTAATATAAACAACAATTTTAATAAAACTGTAGAGGATTTTTTTGGTCCACATCACTTTTAACGARGCTGACAAATCAAATGTGTTAACAAATGACGCCATTTTTTTTAAGCCTAGACCTTCCACAGCATTGTTTACAGCCAAATAGTTTACTCAACAACTTTAAATTATCCACATGGCAAATGTTACTAGGTAAAAGGAATTAATTTAGTAGGCCACTCGGGCACAAAAAGGCATTGATGTATTGATATTAATGATATTGTTCATTTAAAAAAAATATTCTAAAGACCAACACTGATTTTTATTTAAAAAGGGTGTTTGTGCATGCCAAATCCATCTTTGCTGCATTTAGAAACCAAGTGGTCTTGACTTAATAAACTTTACTGTGTACAGAATAGTATTTACCATATGTGTTTAGATGGTTTTGAGATAGGCAAATASGTTGGAGTTTTGCTAGCAACAGTCACATGGCAGTCATGAATAGTCATGAGTCACTCCAGGTGCTAAAACATTGCTAAAATACAATTATGTACAATTTATTCAACAGTAAAATAAAGTGGGAAATATGCGTGATGCATTTGCTGTACTTCAAAGTGTATACAGTTGCCAGGAATAGATTATTAGATTATTTTTCTTGTGTGAAAATAAAACATCTTGTTGTGATAGCTTACAGAAGAGTCCCTGGCATTGTCTAAAGAAAACTAATTAACTGATGCACTCCATTTCATCAGAGTCCGGGGAATCATCGATTTTACTCAGGGTGACAAACAAAAAAAGTACTCATTTAAATTAAAATCTTGGAAAGCCCCTGGCTCAGAAAAAAAAAGTTTTTTTTTTTTTTTTTTTATCCTTGCATCCATCCATCCTTCAGTTTTCTTGAGTTTTTTCCCAGGTTTCAGGGAAGCTGGTGCCTATCTCTGGAAGTCAGCTGTGATTGAGGTGGGTACACCCTGGGCAAGTCCCACTTAGGTCCCACTTAGAGACAAATGTGACAATCATTTACACCTAGAAATGATTTAATGGTACCACAAAACCATTTTAGTACGTGAGAGGAAACCAAAATACCCAAAACCAAAACTACAAAAGATCATAGGAACTGTAGAAATCATACTGCACTCTGAGTTTTAAGTTATAGTCAAAAATATGAATTTAACAGTATATACAAAATTCCTAGTGGTGCCTTTAGGTTAGAGAAGAGAAGGAACTCCCAAAATGCTCAGAGGAACCATATGCATCCAGACAAAACTCCTAAACTCAAAGCTTTGTGAAAACAACCAATGTGTGTATTTATATGTATTATTTCTTTGAAGCAGACAAACAAGACTGCTGTAATAGTCAAAGGAAAGTCTTTACCATATTTCACCTTATTTTATATTATATTATATTATAT
>NW_013952433.1:1059922-1062670 GCF_001266775.1 Austrofundulus limnaeus | reverse complement strand
CGTGCGTGCGTGCGTGCGTGCGTGCGTGCGTGCGTGCGTGCGTGCATGCGTGCGTGTGTGTGTGTGTGTGTGTGCAGGTTTTTAAACCTACACTAAAAGACTTGAACACTATGTTCTCATATCTGTAATGCAAGGGACCATGGTGGCATCATAAATGCAGAGTTTCACTGCCTAGAGACCAGTAGCCTTTATCACAACACTTTTCACAGATCTGTGCGTTTAAAGGATTTTGTTTGAGGCAATTATTACTGCAAGAGTCAAATGCTAGAAAGAGAGATGAGGCGGAACAGAAACTTGAGACAACATTGCCCAAAGCAAGTGAAGGAATTTGACTGCAAACTAAAAAAAATATAGGGAACAATTTTTTTGAAGAAACTTATAGTCAATATGAATCACTGTCATTTGGTTTTAGATAGGAATTCCAGAGACTTTTAAAGCTCTAAAATGCAGTACGGGAGAACAAGACAAGCTTTTTGACTGTCTCATTTTGGGTTTACTCCTAGTATCAGTTATCTAATGTCAGCAACTAGATGGTTTTTATGATCATTTCATGCAGTGCTGGAATTATTAGTGTAAAACTGTCATCAGGCTATCACAGAGATTCACCTCTTTTATCTTTTTTTTTACTTAAAAAGGCAATGAAAATAATGCAAACTGGTTTGTTAAAAAATCTTCATTTTGTAGCATTTTGTGGTAATTTTAGGGCTTCATGAGTTTGCTGTCAATTCATGTTGTTTGCTGCTGTGCATGATTGATTTGTAGAAATTTGTGTTAATTCTGCACCAATTTGATTCACTGAGATCATTCCTAAATGCTTATTATGTGTTCAGGTTTAATCACAGTCTAACCCAATTTGAAATAACTTTTACTCTATGACCACTTTTCTTATTTTTGATAATCTGAGGTAATGTGATATTTTCTTCATTTTCATTCATACATTCTTTCAATATAACCCAATAGTCATTATAAACCTTCAAAACATGCTAATTTTATTTCATTTTACCTTTATTTAACCAGGAAAATCTCACTGAGATCACAAATCTCTCACAAGGGAGGCCTGGGCCTGAAGGCAACCTGTTGCACATGTTTTGTTCTGTGGGAGGAAGCTGGAGTACCTGGAGAAATCCCACTCAAGCACAAGGAGAACATACAAACTCTGCACAGGAAGACCCCAGGTCTGAACCAGGGATTGGACCAAGGACCTTCTTGCTGTGAGGCATCTGTGCTAACCACTGGGCTGCTGTGCTGCCATGTAATAAATAACTGAGCCAATGGTAAACCGTGTAAGCCAGTATTTTGTTCTAGATGATTTAGTTATCAGAATGAAAAAAAAAAAAAAATTAAACAAAATTTAAAACCTGGTTGTCTTGTGTATTTTGTTTGTAAACTTGGCTGTATTTGTGGCAAAATGTGTCAAACATTGTAATATAATCGTTACATTAGTGAGGTTAGAAAGAATTTACAAATTGTTCTTTGTGACTTTGATATAATTTTAACTAAAAATCCAATTTAATTTTAAGACCAAAAGAAAACGCACAGTGAAAGCTGAGCTTTGTAAGCTATAATCTGACAGTATGTGTTCTGTTGCAACTTCTTATAAAATGAAATTTATAGTTTCATGAAACTGTCTGAACATTTATAAAAAAATGTTTCTGCCAGTCTAAACAATACATCTTAAGTCACTGAAAAAGATGAGATGTTTGAAAATTAATATTATTCACTTAATTTCCATTGTTTTTGAAGAAGCTGTTTCATTTAAAATGAAAACTATAACAAGGCATGTTGTAATAACTGACTATTCACTTGAGTAAATTGTCTAGAAACACAGGTAGATTGCAATGCCTTGTAAAAGTGGTGAACCAGATTTTCTGTCAGTGCCTAGCAACAAAATCAAAYAATCCTAACCATTCATCTGGTGGTGTGTAGATCTTAAAAGAACTTCAAAACAGTCTGAAGTGTGGCTCTTACTAACTACTAGCTGCTGCCAAATGGACATAGCGTTAAATGCAGTTCCATCAATAAAGTTAAGTGAAGTATATATAGGATTGACTAACAGACTACAGCCCACGCTCTGCTGTCCAACTCATTGCTCTACCATCAATAAAACCATTGGATCACAGATGGTCACACAACAGCTTTGGGAGGCTTTAGATAAACTACAGATTTAATCTTTCTGTCATCTGTCAGTCACGTTAAATTTTCCAATGCAGATTTGCTGTAATTTACTGGAAACGTGATGATGAACACAAAACAATGTCCTCTGTTTCCAAATGTGTTTTAGCTAGCCAACATGTTACTGAATGAATTACAATGTGTTTACAACACATTACTGGTGCTGTTGTTAGTTAATTACTGTGTTGGAKTATAAAGCTTGGTCAGTATGCTTTAAGGCTTCAACATGGTTTCTGTATCCAAATTCTATCTTTGGTGATAACATGATAACATAAGTCAAACAAATGTTTTTGTGTGATTTCTTTCCAGGAACAAAGTCATGTAGTCTTTGATACTACAAAGGAATATTTATTCATATTTAATCAATATTTAAGATTAATTGTGTCAATGTGCCACTGAGTCATGATGTGATCTTGACTTTCTCATTCCATTAAAAAATAGTTAAAAAAAGACTATGTGAACTGCTACAGAACAAAAATGTAGGTTTTTTTTATGTGTTTTAGATTACACATGACAAAACATTTGTAAACTGTTCCAATCAGGCTTTGCACCTCAAACTGCTCCTATTTATTTATT
>NW_013952433.1:1058410-1059892 GCF_001266775.1 Austrofundulus limnaeus | reverse complement strand
GCTGTTTGCTGGCTTAAAATGTTTTGACCCCAGGCATTCTGGATTCACTGTAAGCAATTTGTTTTCCACTAGAAAATTGTCCAGATGGTTGACATATTATGACTAATCACTTGAGGCTACGTTGAGGTTTGGATGATAATATTTTTTAATAGCCTCATTATTATAAGACACAGGAAAAATAACTGCACTCACTAAGTTTGAAAATTCATTTTAACTGACTCTAAATTACCAATCCCAGCTCGGGCATTTCTGTGTCATTATTTCAAATAATTGCTTATTAGGTCAAATTAATTTGGGATTGTATAATGTCTCCATTTCAGCTCCTATTTTGATATCAGCCTGGATTTAAAATATTAAATATACCAAAAATAAATGAATAAATAAAACTAGTAGAATCACCAACTATTGGAAATTATGTTCTGATGAGCAGAAACTGCTTTCTAAAGTCACCATTTAAGCTTCAGGGACACAWGAACATTTAAAACTGTATTTATGTTATGTTATGATGCATGTCAACAATCCAGGTTAAAAAAATAGTTGAGTGGYTTCTCTGGACAAGTTCTTTGTTGYAGTGTTTCTGTTAGTTTCTTRACATTTGACCTTCTTGTCAACAACAGTTGGTTTAATTATCTGTTTTAACTGGTAACTTTTAGTTTTTTTCACTAGCCAAATAAAACCACTCATATGTGTGAAAAGCTCTTTATTTGCATTATTAAAAGTGACAAGAATATTGRGTTTCAACTGAATAACTCTTTATATAACCTGAAAAGATGTTAA
The DNA here is from genome assembly GCF_001266775.1 of Austrofundulus limnaeus. Taxonomy (NCBI): domain Eukaryota; kingdom Metazoa; phylum Chordata; class Actinopteri; order Cyprinodontiformes; family Rivulidae; genus Austrofundulus; species Austrofundulus limnaeus. Next base: position 1,059,115 of record NW_013952433.1, on the reverse strand, counting down.
TGGTTTGTGAGCAATTACTGCAATACAAATTAAAAGTATAAATTTGTTAAATAACAAAAATAAATAAACAAATACAATAATGAAGTGTGTTTTTATTAAGCATTCATTTTGTACTTTTTTAATGTGTTTGGTCAGGATGACCTGCTGCATTTTTTTTTTTCTGTTTAAGGACACTAAATTGATAAAAATGTACTGAGTCTGCCTCAACAGGCAACAAGCAGGGTGTAGTCTGGACAGACTGACAGCCACAAGGCCAACACAGACCTACACGAGTCAAATAATTATGCATCCTCACTTTCATGGTGAGATTTGAATAGTCGCTTAGTCTAACAAGCATGCTATTTTTTCCTTTAATGTGGGAGGAACAAAGCAATGCAAGGATGAGGAYAACACGCAAGGCCTAACTCTCCTGTTGCCCTTGGATCAAAATGACCCAAGGCCTCAGTGTTAAAACTGGGTCATTTGGACTCAAGGATTTTTGACTAAATAAAAATATGTAATTATATAAAACACTTGTTTTGTATGTGCAGATCATTGTAAATATAGTGCATAACTCCTCTCCACTCCACAAAAATTGTATTGACACATTTTAAATTTTAATTTCAGTGGTCTTATTTTCAATAAGAGGCATCTGTGAAAGAAAGAAAGAAAGAAAGAAAGAAAGAAAGAAAGAAAGAAAGAAAGAAAGAAAGAAAGAAAGAAAGA
>NW_013952433.1:1047574-1058340 GCF_001266775.1 Austrofundulus limnaeus | reverse complement strand
GAAAGAAAGAAAGAAAGAAAGAAAGAAAGAAAGAAAGAAAGAAAGAAAGAAAATGTAACCATTATGGCTTATATCCACTTAAAATTTAATATGGGAGAAGAAGGGATTTTAGTAGGCAGGGCAACAAAATGAGAGGATTTTAGCTGTGTCTGAACAAAATCAATGAACACTGAGAGAATAAATAGGTTAATCGCTCAGAGTCAGACATACAGAGTGGGTGGCACTCAGGCCATGGCTTCATAACAGGGATGAGACAGGTGAAAGATTAACAACATTTAATTATTAGACCTTTACTATGTTACAGGTATGGCTACATGCAATGGCAGATGATCATTAAATGGATGGCTTCAGTCTGGAAACCATACAATGGCTGTGGGAAAAAAATGAAAAGTTGAACATAAAATTATAATAATGACCTKTTTTTCAAATCTTCTCAATGACTGTTCACAGCTTATTCCATCCCTAAACTTTAATTTAGTTTATGCTACATTTTGTCAAAAAGATTTGCAGCTTTTCAGCTTACACCCACTTCAGGTCATGCTTGTGTCAAGTTAAATCMACTTGCAAGTTGAATAAGAAAACATGCCTTAAAAGGTCTCTGAGTTTCACAATCATGTCTAACTGGTAGCTGTGCCAGGTAACAACTGGTACTTGCATTCTGGATCATCTGCCATTCAGCTTACAACTGAACAAATTATTTAAATTATTGTTGTTCATATTGATGTAGCTACTTTGACGAGACATTAATTGTCACTGAAATACACATTCATGTCTTCATGTCTTTAATTCCTCTGTAAGATCTGGCATCTMGCTAACAACTTCTTACTGCACTGAGTTGTGTTGGCTTAACAGTCTGCAGACAGATGCCATTCAAATTTGTTTCTCCCAGGTCCAGCAAACAATTAGGCATGCTGTTAGAACAGTTYTTATGTGGTCCATATATTGCCAAGACGGATGCATGATTTTACAGATACTAAGGAGTTGGAGACACAGATTTTATGACGCTGTGTTTTGAAGAAATGTTTAGTTTTTTTTTTCTCTGAAATAACTTTTTCGAGCTAAAGTTCTGTTCTGAGAAAAAGTCTTTGAGTGTAAGTTTAGCCTTAGCTAGGTCAGCTAAAGTAAAAATGTGTTTTCTTTTGCCAAATGATAAGCCTTTATTTGTATTCGAGAAGACGCAACAATAGAAGAGGATGACTGACAGCTATTTTKACAATTATCAGCTAATATTGAGTATCTTCCACGTCCCTTTACTAATGACATCCTGTTTTACATTATTCATACTATTTTGAAGGTTTATTAGAAAGCAACATATTGCACAGAAGGTGGTGGCATGACAGTGGAAGTTGCCAGCAGGAGATCCATGTTTGTGGGCTTAGTGATATTAAATACTACACTGTGTCAACAACATAAACACAATAAATTGCATATTGATTTTTTTGTATAATAATTGGTGTTAAAGGCTTTGCACTGTAAGTTAAATTTATATTAAACACATTCAAATATAGAGACTGCCAATTTAAAACACATGTTATTTTATATTTAGGCAGTAAAACAAGCACATTTTTTCAAGTTTTTTTTTTTTTTGTGCTGTACTTTTTTTTTTCTTTTATTCGGAATAACATGCTTTTGTTAATTTTTTAGCTTCATGTGGGTTTTAGGTCTTTTTTTAGATTGGATTCATTCCATGGGTTTCTATGAGGTTTATCTTATAAAAATTGAATAATTACTTTATTTCAACTTGAGTTCAATAAATTGACAACATAATGGGTGGTCACAATGTACTTCCAGTGTTCAGCAGGGATCCTGGTTCCAGGCATTAATTGGTATTAATATTGATTTACAGTGACAAGCTTTGTGTTAGTTTATCTCCTCAGTATATAAATACTGTATATTTGTTGATTAACTGATAGTTTTTCATTTTTGTGAAACATATTTTGAGTGTGGAAAGAATTGTGTCCTATTTTATTAGCTATTTTGTGTGCTTGCCCTTGAATTTATTTTCCATTTGTAGATAGTATCATTTGATTTGTAAAAAAACAAAAATTAATTCACATAAAAATAGTCTTTAATTTAGTTTATAGCTGTTGAAACAGATCAAGTTCACTGTTAAATACATCAAACTGCATGACCTCAAGTTACCACCTTGAYATGAGGTTACTGACATAAAAAAGAGAGTCCCTGGTGCCTCATAGTGACAACAATCGTTTCCCGTGACTGTCTGTGACATTTAGGTCTCAAGTTCCCTTTGGTGGATCATTTCCAGCCAGCCTGAGGTCAGCCTCAGGGTACATGTTTCACTTCACTGGTCACTTGTCTCTACAAGCACTGGGCTTCTGAACAAAGAAATGAATTACAGTAGAAGTACACCTTCTTAGAGCATGTCTTTACTTGACATATTTTACATCATACACCAAATGATGCAATTGTGAATCTGTTAACGGTTGCTGTAAAACAGCTGAATTTTGCTGTCAGACTTGCAGCTGGTTGTTGGGGTTGCACTAGCTCGATGTTCAATGTCATGGTCTTGTAATCCTGAGGATGTAGGTTCAAGCTCAGGTTGTGTCAGGAGGGGCACTTAGTGTAAAGCAATTGCCAAATCTTTCATGCAAAGTTTGCTTGCTCTGTCAATTCCTAAAGAACAGAGAAGCCAAAAAAACAACATGTTCTACACTTTAACGTTACATGTTGATCATTATTTTATCCCAAAAGAAAAAAAAGTTTATTTTAGAGTGTACATTTTGCAATCTTTCAACATTGGCAGACATTTTTATTTTTTAGTTCATAAATGTTTATTTTAAAGAACCAATCATGAAATGTCTGTAAGGTTATATGTGTTTCTTGTTCTCAGTGATGAATTATTCTTGCTGTTGCAGAATAATGCAGCAGCTGATGTGTTTAAATATTGTATATTATCTTAAACGTGCAAGTACATAAAGTGTTTTTTAACCAAATAGATTGTCTGCACGAAAGTGCATTTTTTTCTTCATCTGGTTCTACAGGTAAATAATTTGTTAAAATATTGATAATTTTCCTCCTTTTTTAGGCTCAAAAAACAACAAAAAGACAAGTAGATTTAGATTACATGTACAATACTATGCAATCACTCGATGTAGTGTGTGTGTCTCTGTGTGTAAAATCGGCAGATAAAAATACTGAGCTTTCACCAGCCTGATTGCCCATATAGTTATCACACATTCTACTTATTTCTTTAATAAGATGAAAATTTCTAGCAGAGGAAAGGGGGATTAAGCTGTCAATGGGAGGGCTCTGAAGGATGTGATCTTGTTTTCTTCCATCTCTCATTAAAAGTAATCCCCATAGAGGGGAGTGTGACCTCAACAATACCCCCAGCCATTCTCACCACACAGTGCAGTGATTTTCAGTCAGTCACACTGCAACTTCCATAAAACGACGTGCAGCTGATAAGGATGCCTGCAGTAATACCTCGATAAAGKGAGGTAAAGATGGTCAAAGTACAGTAAGACTTAGCCTTTTCAGCCTMCAAACTGCATCCTCTGCTGAGTTTTCCCAGACCTCTGAGACACAGATTCCTAAAAACTAAGTACTGCCTTAACAGGACAACCAAATACTATCCTGCTGAGGAGAAAAATAGCAATTACTAACCTTTTGGTCAGTTACATTGTCTGTTAAATAARGCTAGGGGGTGAGAGGTGCTTGACTTATTTGTTTCTTCTTTATTAATTAATGTAGCATTTGCTCAGTGGGACTGTTTAGCCTGGAAATATTGATGACATCTTTTTTTTCTTTTTCTTTTTAGATGCATCTATTCAATGCTCAAACTTGTCTTAGTATAACAAATCTAAACAAGAACATGTGACGATGACTAGCAGATGGTCTCTATTATAATGAAGAGGTTTGCTTTGATACATCATATGACTGTCTTAACCATCATAAGTAATGTATTTGTATTTGCATTTGCATAGTGAGGTGCTCATAACTCTGTTGAACAGTGTTAAATGAGTCATCTAATACTATTTATGTAACTAAAAATGGGATGTAAAACAAAAAAGCACTAACAATTTTGGTATCACTTTTTGAGCACTGTATTGTTAAATTTCTATACAGCTGGAAAATCAGTATTGCACTATAAAACAATTCTGCTTTGTGATGATAGGAGGTAGAAAAAGAGACAAAACACTGATTTAAACTACTGCCCCTTCCCACCTCTTCTTTAAACGAGGACATAAAATATCTTGTTATACAATAATTCCAAAGTTTTTATTTAGCCAATATTGTCTTGGACTTGTCTGGTCCCTGCTTCAGTGCCTCCCCTCCTCAGGGGAATTCCACACTGGCTGGAGCCCTGACTGTAATGAGGTAGCAGCAGTATCTGCAGAAGAGAAATACGATAGACCTGCATGGTTTACTCTAATGAACACAAAAAAGAGATGTTGACCTGAGTAAAGCAGAGCAGAGAATTAACCTGTTGACCAATTTGTCCTGGCATATTTGATGGTCACATTCTATATAAAAAAGTAAAATAAAATAAGACATGCTCAGAGGCTCTACATGTTAAAACAACCAAAATAGTCATCATAATTCTTCTTTTTTGGCAACTATAGTTGTTATGTTGTCAAGAAAATAAGTTTGTTGTCTGATATTGTATTGTGTGTGAAGACTAGAACTGTTTTAATGCTTTGTAACCTTTCAGAAAAATTAAGTCAAGGATGGAAAAAAAACAGGAAAAAGAAAAGAACATCAAGATGCAAGCTAAAAGTCTTTTTAGGTATGTGATGGTGACATCCCTCATGTAATATTATAACATGAATTGTGATGTCATGATTGACATTTATCCTTAATATGTGCATTCTTACAAACATACATACATTCTTGTTTGAAACTAGTAAGCTCTGTTGTTTGAATTGGACTGGCGTGTTAATCCATAACACACACTCAATGTAATTTCATGAAATTAATCTCTAACAAAAGTTAGCATTAACCAAGAGTTTTCTGAGGTGATTCCAATTCAAAGGTATCCTACATTCCTCACTGTTATCTGCCACAGCCATTTCTGTGCTCAGTCTTCTCAGTGAAAGTGTATAAATTTTAGTAAAACAAATTAAAAGCACCCTCAAGTTGACTAAATAAAACTGTAATAAATGTCACTTATTCCAGAAAAATAATAAATGCATTGCATAAACAACATAAACAACTTCCACAGCAAGTTTTGCTGGCATGTTGTCATCGTTACCAGCTTTTKATAAAAAAATGCAGAGCAGCTATGAGACAGTCTGACAAATGATCTACATTAAAACTGAACATTTTGTCTATTCCTTGTGGTTATAATAATTCATAGTATGTCCTAAAAAACAAAGCAAAGACATGGGAGTTTACTGCTCAAAATAATATTTATTCCATTGTAGTTCAGTGAGTCAGAGAGTCTTCCTTGTAAAAAGTTCAAGGTTGTTTGGGCATTGAGTGACYATGGATCTCAATTTTGTTTTAATTRTATTTTTAGTTGCTAAAAGTCCCTTCACAGCACATAATGTCATTTGCAGGGTTAAAAGTATCTTTAGTAGTGCATTGACATTGGGTAAAATCTCTGCTGGACAGCTGTCAGCACTTTCATTAGAAGAACATGAAAAAAAAGAACATGAAAAAAAATATGGTTTAAACTGGCACAACTGCAGCTATTCCCTCAGATTTAAATAAGAAAGAGCTATGGTTGTACAAACATACATGCAAAGGCCTAAACAAATGTTGCTGTTCAAATGAGCCAATGTCTTGAAGTTCCCCATTAAACACATTTCTGTCTGCAATTACCACTGCTGCTGTATTATTATTTTAATTCATAATCTGTCTTTGAATTTCAGAATTTTAGTTTTTAGATCATGAATGATTTTTTTAGGGGTAGGGGATGGGGGTGCATGCAACCTTCCTTTGAATAAGCTGAAGGTGACTCAAAACTGCCTCCATCATTTTTCCAAGATGAAAGAAAACTACCCTGCTCAGCCTGTAGCCAGGAAGTAGCCATGTTGATGGAGACATTGTCTCTCATCCTGCTGGGCCAACTAAACAGTCTTTGATGCAGCAGTGTCAATCATGGCTAGATTGGACCAGAATGGTAGGTCAGGTAAAGATTCAAGTACATGGATCAGAGCAAGAAAAGAAAACGCAACAATCAAGTGTGTTGGAAGAGAAGGGGTCAAAAAAGACGACGTTGGTGTGGAAAAGTTTTGCGTAAGGGGTTTGGTAAGTCAAATGGTCAAAGGCTAATATATTGAGAATTTAAAAAAGATAAAAGTAGGTAAAACAACATGTTGCATTAGTAAATTGCTAAAAACAATAGTGGAATCTACTGAGTATGAAGCTGTTGCTTTGTTCAGTATAAATTAAAAAAAGGCTTTAAATAGTTATTGCTTTAACTTTTATAGCTTATAGAAATAGATTTGTCATAATTGTGTGTTTTTGCTGACAGCATTCAACAAAGTTAAAAGGGATGTTTTAATGTTGAGTCGAAAACATTTCTGTGAGTAACAGTGTAAGCCTCTAATAGTCTGTAATGCAGCAGTAAATCAGACACACAAAGCTGAATAAAAATGTTTATCCTCTCTTTGTGCATAAATTTGTAAGGAACTTTTAAATTTAAAAACAGCATTATTGAAGGAAAACTGTAAAAGACATCGTAAAACAGAAAAAATAACCTACAAACAAGATCAGGATGAGCTAACATTACAAAACAATATTAAAGTCTTACACCAGCAACCTTTGCTGCTCATTGTCTAAAAGGAAAATAAATATTTGTCAATCAGAAATGCCTATGCCTATTCACAGCATGTCTTTCATGTCTTATACAGTGGAAATAAATAAGTGGGCCTGTTGTGGGGAGAAAAAAAATACTGTATCCTTTATTGTTTGTATTTATCTTATCTCAGTAGGACATAACTTGAACAAACAGGAGACTAACTGGTTCTCTTTAGACCATTCCTCAGAGATTCAGACATTTTATTAAAGTCCATTCACCATATTTTCCAGGTATATACATATTATCAGACATCACTCCCGCTAGACTCACACTGGACATTTCACATTTAGTACACTGTTAATAAAGCAAATGCACTTGTAGAAGATACTCCAACATAACTTCTCATATTTAACCTAATTAATATCGACTAATATTAATATAGTTAATATATGAGGAAACGGGTTCTTTTCGATTTTAAATACTAATAATAATAACCATCACCTTTATTATGACCAAGACTTTGACAATGAGTATCGTAGTCAATAAAGTTTATCTAAAAATAAATGATATTTATTTTACAAAACAATTATTTACATACAAACTCATTGGAAGATGGATAAGAGTTTTACATAAGTTTAAACCAACAATTAACTCTTAAAAAAGGTTAAATCTCGTTAATTTGACAACTTATATGACACAATAAGGTTCTTTGATGTTAAATAAACCTAATTGAGGCAAATTCTTAATAAGAGTGAAGTAAAAGTTAAGTTTAGTGAAGGAAAAGTGGTTATTATGGAGAGTGAACTAGATTTTATCTTATCAATACTGTAAGGAGCCAGAAGGATGGAGCGATCTTTAGTGACACAGCCAGGACTTCCCGACACTTGGTAATCAACGTTCAGCTTTACCTTTTCAGACGTCAGTCAGGTAAGCTTGAAGGTGTCCAGGTTTCAGACCTCTGAGACCCGCTTAGGACCATTCAGGACTACTTTGGACTCGACTTCCAGGAAGTTGATTATCTCTGGGTCAGTCCGGTTCCGTGTCAAACCGACATTCCTTCGCTTGGCTCCTTCAGATTAAAAACAAAAGCGTCTCTCTGTAGTCCTCAACTTCAAAGAGAGTTGCTGGGGGGCCCACGACTTGGCAATGTCGTTAGGCTAGTGGGAAGATTAGCTCTTTTGCTCATGAGCTAAAATCTTCACCACGCTGTTCTGCTCTCTGCTGGGAGAGACCAGACCAGACAGTCCTCGAGTCTGACCCGCGTCAGACTCCACTCGAACTGTCTGGCTGTCGACCGGGACAAGACTCGACTGCCGGACTTTCGCCCGTGTTAGTATAGAAAAGATAAGAGAGGGGAGGTAGAGAGAGTCATCTCTGGTCGACCTTGGTGTTAACAGGTGTGAACCAGAACGTTAGAGGAGCGTAGAAAAGTTCTCATGGGAAACTTTGCCTCCTAGACAAAACAAGCCCTGTTTTACATGCTCAAAGTTTCTTCTGTTAACTCTCAGCTTTTAGTGAAACTTCTCACATCAACCTCTGTTAGGCATAACTAGAAAATCATACACTTTTATAGTGAATCAAAAATAGAAAAACATAATCACCTTATATTCAAATAATGGTTGATTAACATACACAAAATAAACATTAAAATGATATCTTTTGTGATTTTTTTCTTTTCTCTGGTTATAGTGAGAAGAACATAACTTGTCATTCAGTTAAGCATATAGCTTTAACTTTAAAATGATAACTTTAATTAAGAAATAACTTTTGCTTAAGTAAAATATGTAAAGTCAAAACATATAAAGAACATTACTATTTTGTTTATTATCTTGATTATAGAGAATAAAATGAAATAAAATGTCCCTTAATTGTTTAAGAAAACATGTTATGACCATAAAATGAATAGAGTTCTGTTCTTTAAAGGAGGCCTTCCGTGGTCAAGTTCAAAGGCAGGTGGAACGTTTATTCCACCCAGGGTGACCACTACATTCCCCCTTTTTGGAAAGTATCACCTCCTTGGTGATATTTTGCAAAAACAGGAACCCCCAAAATGTCTTTGATCTTGAGGTAATCCAAACGTTGAAAAAAGAATAATCCAAAGGGAACTTTGAATAGCAAAAGTTTTGTTCAGTTCTCTTCCTTTATAACAATACACGCACACTCACCGTTGTGAGTGTATATCCGTTGTTATACATCCAAGTTAAACATATTTCTCTTTTTTTTCAGAAACATTACAAGAAAACACACAACCACTTACTGTAGAAATGATAATAGTTGATTAAATCATTACCTGTAAAAACATGTAAAAAGACATTTCAACTCTTTTTGTGTGTATACTCTTTTGACTAAAAGTAAAATGCAAAGATTAACTCAATAACCTTGACTAAAAACTTATAACCTTTAGTAAAATATACCAAGAAAACATGTTAATGTATGAAAACATTATTATTCTATGTATTTAAAAAGTAAACTCAAAGACATATGGAAATGTTTATTTCTTCTTAACGTCTGTTGAGAGTTCCTTAGGATAAAGTTTCTTCAATCCATTGGACGACAGTGTCTGTAATCCACTGGAAGAAAAGTTAATAATCCCACCAGTAGTTTATTATCTTGATTATAGAGAATAAAATGAAATAAAATGTCCCTTAATTGTTTAAGAAAACATGTTATGACCATAAAATGAATAGAGTTCTGTTCTTTAAAGGAGGCCTTCCGTGGTCAAGTTCAAAGGCAGGTGGAACGTTTATTCCACCCAGGGTGACCACTACACACTTATACTGTCAGTGAATATTGAGAGGTTTGAGCTTTACAACAAAGTTGGCATCACAGTGAAACCTCCAAGCTTCTGTTCATGAACCTTATTTTAGACAAAAACTGTTTATTAAGTTAACTCAAGCATCAAACACATCAAAATGAAAGTTATCTCAAATATTTTGTCCAGCTCACAAGATGGATGAATGGCGAGTATTTTCAATATCCCCACTTCACTCCAGGATGGGGGACAACAAAAATCTGATCTCAGACTACAAAAAAAGAGCATACAGCACTCTATATATCACAGGAAAAATAAAAGACTCACACAAAAGCCATATTTATGGGTCTCGGAGAAAGTCAAAGGCCATATTCTTGAGACTTTGTGCAAAAATGCCTTCTCTGAAGTAATGAATGCTGCTGTACTTAGACTTACTTTTGACACCAGAATTGCTTGTGCCTCAAGGCAGACAATACGAGTCTGCTGAGCTTTCTCTCTTTCAGGGTTGGCAAGTGATTCATCTAGCAAGTGAAAAGCAAGTAAGATGACCTGTTAAAATATGGGACTTTGATTCCAATTAGTCTCTCGTGTGCTCAAAGTGCACATTGTAATGTTTCTTCAGGCTTTGCTTGACATGAATTAACTGTATCATGCTTTCTTCTGCTTCAGTACTAACAATAGTGTTGTGATCTTTCTCACCCAGAAAATGCAACTCAAATTCATGTTGTGAAAGGGTTAAATGTCATTTACTTTCTGCCACTTTGGTCATGAGCAAACTYTTAAACCACAGTGCTCTTAGCCACACCGCCTAGTTAGATATTGTCTTGTGATATTCATAGATAAATGAGTTTGCCCTAGAGTGGTTTGAAATGGTCATACACTGTATAATGTGGTTTTTAAAGGTAAACTAAATTCAGTTCATATTTGTATTGTTATTTTATGTTGCAGCTGAGTAAATACTTTAGGCCAGAGGTGCCCAAAGTGAGGATGGGCGAGCCAAAATTGGCCCATCAAGCCATTTGATTGGGCCCACCAGCAGTTGTTCTGGTTACTAGATTGCAATCTCCTATCTTATGTGGAAACGCTGTATTTGCACTTAAGTCTTTTCAACCAATGGTCCAACTATAGATACAAGGAGCTGTAGCAATAACTTGGAGTGAGATGTTAACGCTCCAAACTCTGCCCATGTTTACAAGAGAACAGTGACCCATTCACTTAACCCAAAACCTTTGTTTATTATCTACGACTGGTAAGATAACGACAGGATGCGACAGAGACCTTCTGTTGTTTGAATACAGTGAGAAC
>NW_013952433.1:1044186-1046762 GCF_001266775.1 Austrofundulus limnaeus | reverse complement strand
TTTTTGCATAAATTCATACTTTTGGAAGATGTTCTGATGCAGTGATTTTAAAGCAAGGGAAGGTCATTTTTTACATGACTCCAAAGCAGCTGGGCAAGGATGGAGTTTGTGCTTTAGAWATCAGAGTGACGCTAATGTAACCTGATACCGTTGGCTCTGCAGAGAAAACCAGCACATCCATGCTCTCCACTGACTCATGTCAGAAAACAAATTTTAGTTGAAAGCAGTGTGTTTCCATGTCCACACTGCTGCCTGTCATAACAAAACCTATTTAAGGCTGTGTACTTTACGCTGTAGAAAGATGGAAAGTGGGAAATCCTTTTAGTCATTTAAAACAATTTTAAGCCAAAATGTTTGTCTAAATTCAGTCCCGTAGTGGCTTCAAAAATAAGTAATTAATAGCTTAGTAAAACTATTATTCATGATATAGGAGATAAAATAAGACAAAAAAAAACAAAGGATTGGCAGAAGTTTCATTTTAAATCAGCTTTCTGTAGAGGCTAAATAAATCTGGCTGTTATTTTTTTTTTCTGCCACAGAGTGTTTTTATTGTACAGTTTAAAAAGATGTTTACTACTTGTTTCCAAAAATCAAATCAAATCAAATTGCTCAGCCTTTTAGTATTGTCTCTGCATGGTATGTTGCAGATTTCCTCTATTCTTTAGCTATTGCAGGCGTTTTGCATCAGCTAGTAACAAGTCACACATGCTCCACATATGAAGCTGACTCTGCAATTCTTACACTTTTTTTTCAGTTAGATGCTGCTTTCATGAAGAAAATGGAAGTTTTAAAAGATGACTAGGGAGCCCACCAGGGGTCAGTGGGAGAAAAAAAAACAGCCACTGGAAATGTGTGCGCACAGTTTAGTAATCCATGTGCACAAGATTACTACGGATTACTAAACTGTGCTCTCAGTTTCTGCAATCTGTGTGCACGAATTACTAAACCGTGCGCTCATTTCTGGCAGTCCGTGCGCATGGATTACTGACATCTGGAGAGGCTGGATGGTAACCGTGGGTGACTGGTGGGACCTGAAGTTTTTCATCAGCTCAAAAAGTGCTTAAGGAGCGTTTTTTTGTTCACTAAAGTCAAAATACAGCACAGAAAATGTTTGAATTTGAGTATGTTGCACAGTCTTTGTCCCTCTATCAGGCAGTTTTGGTACCGGGTCTCGTAAAAGCTGTTTCAGATCTGATCAGATCAAATCATCACAGGAAGCCGCTCGGAGCCTTTCTGCCCGTGGTCACCGGATGTTTATAGTTTCCCTGACAACGGGGAAGTTTCGTTAGTTAGCCAGCTGCCTTCTCAGGGTTACTGTATATCACAAAAGTACTGAATAGATTTATTTTGAACTTTTAGGAAATATTTATTGCTCATTCAAAAACATTTTTTACACCATCAGTTTAATAAATTTTGAAACATTTCAGAGTAAGAGCGGGGCTGCGGCTCCCATGATTGTCATTCTGCAGATGAAGCTCGCCACACTGTGACATTCAGCTAGCGGCTCGGAGGTCTTCTCCAGCGGTTCTCGGATGTTTATTCTCTTTCCTAGACCTAGACAACAGAAGGAGGATGGGACGGCGGAGGAGGCTAACCTCCGTTTCAGGAATAATTTGCCTGGAAAATATGAAAAAAAAAATAACCACCTCGTATTTTGATGAAACTTTCAGGGGCATTCTGTGGCTAAAAATGTGCTGATGAAAACACGACAGTGCCCTAAGTTTATATATGACAATAGATCCACTGAATTTACCTTGCAGATGTGGCTTCCAACCTGTCGACAAATCTAAGCAATCTGTGCACATGAATTACTAAACTGAGCGCACGGATTTCCGGTGGGTTTTTTTTTCTCCCACTGACACCTGGCGGGCTCCGTATTATCCAGTTACTTAAATARGAAACATAAAATATTTAGATTTTTTTTTTCAATTTGTTGTCATGGTTTGTGTTAATGTTTGTTCTATTTTGGTTTTCTGTCTTGTCCTTCTATTTACTTCCTCCTATCTTCCTCCTCTCTTTGCTCCAGCCCCCTTTGCTCCAGCTCCACCCACTCTCACCTGTTCCTCATGTTTCTTTCCCAGGTTTTTCTTGTCTTCTCTCATTAGTTAACCTTTATTTTCTGTGTCCTGTCTTCAGTATTTGTCGAATCATTGTGCTTTGCTACCCAGCCTGTTTGGTTTGTTTCATGTTCCATGTATTTTGTGCCAAGCCTGGTGAGTTCTTGAGCTGCTTTGACAGGATTTTTGCTTTAAATAAATTTAGATTTCTGCCTGTTTTTGAACCTGCCTGCGCCCTGGGTTTTTTCCTGCCCAAATACTGACATTTGTTCTGTATTTGTTAAATTACTGGAATCATATTAACAGTGGCGGCTGGCCAGTAGGGGGCGCTTGGGCGCCGCCCCCTTTAAATTGTTTAGATAAATGATTTAATTCTGAACTGCAAAATACTTAGAAATGTATTTATTCATACTGTGTGTCCAATAGACATGTTAGAATTTATTAAAATAGTAAATACATAATTCTATTTAATTGCTCACATTGTGCACAGTGCACACTTCCTATGTGCAGGGCGCCGTT
>NW_013952433.1:1038983-1044176 GCF_001266775.1 Austrofundulus limnaeus | reverse complement strand
TCCAACAGTTCCAGCAGGACATTCAAAAGATCAGGTAATTGTTTAAATAGCTGATTTTTCTTTTTCTTCTTCTTCTTCTTCTTCTTCTTCTTCATTATTATAATATTGTAAGTATTTCTCTTTGGCAGAAATTCTCTCCACTCCATGGTTGGACAAAGCAGTGTAGGTAGTAGTCAGCCAGTGAAGAAGCGTCGGACACTCAGTGTAGAAGACCATGAAAAGATTGCTGCAGAGGTGAGTTGTTGTGGAAAATCACTGTTACACTGGTTTATAGTAGTGTTATTTAATATATTAGGAAGATGTGCGTTGTAGTTAGAAATACCTTTAGTTGTGTCTATGCTGTGTAGCTATGTTTGATGTAATGTTTGTCAGCAAGATATTTTATTATTTAAGTTGTACTGAAGTTTATGGGTAATGGGGAATAAAACATTTGGTTACTGAATTTTGTATAATTTTGTCCCACAAAAARGCTGTAACACATTTCATAACACAGCCTTAAAAATGGCAGCAAATGTTATTAAAATCAGTAAGTTTATAAATAAAATGTGTTCCTTCTTTCTATGACTTAATGGAAAGGACAAAATAACATTTCATATTTAGAATGAAAAATGTGATTATAAAATCATAATCTTCATGTTTGTCCTTCTCTCTTAAGGTCTGTGATATCATACTGGGACACACCAGGGAGCGCTTTTCTTTCACAAACCACCTTGTTAGTGCCACACTCCTGCAGGGGGACAGATTTGAACAATACAACACAGCATTTCCTGAAGATGCACTGAGCAACACCTTAAAAGCCTYTCCAGTGGTCAATCGAGGTAAGCTGAAGACAGAGCTTACTCTCATCTACAGCAAGGAAGAGTTCAAAGCCTGTTGTGGTGCTGTGGGCCTACTCCAGCTGTTTATGGAAAACAATCTAGAAGAAGTCTTTTCAGAAACTGTCACGCTCTTGAAGATCCTCATCACCACACCCATGACCACAGCAGAAGCTGAAAGGTGCTTTTCAACTCTGAAAAGAATCAAGACTTTTCTGAGAAACTCAATGACTCAGGACAGGCTGAATGCATTGGCCATGTTGTCAATGGAGAAAAGACTAGTCACAGAGATGACTGACTTTAACAAGAATGTAATTGAGAAATTTGCAGGGCAGAAGGAAAGGAGGGCAAAATTCATGTTCAAATAGTGCTATTTAAGATTTGTTTTGTTTGTTTTTCATTTGTTTGTTTGTGTGCGCCCCCCTCAGTTTTTTTAGCACCAGCCGCCACTGCATATTAATGAAAATAAAGATAACTGAGCCTTCTTATCTTATGTGGAAAAAAGTCAGGATACAGCTAGCATGGTACAGCTAGAAACAGATTGCAGGGGATACTACAAATGACACAGATTTTTTTCAGCTACTGACTTGAGTCTAATCAGCTACCATTCTCATTACTCTCATTTTTCAATGAAGTATTACATCTTCTGATGAAAAAAAAAATACAACGATTTTTTTTTTCCGCTGCAAATTGTCCATTTGGAAAATAATGCTATCCTGTCAAGACTAAAGTATATGCCAAGGATAACGCCTTCCTGTTTATGAAATTAAGGTTTGAGAATGGCTGTATGCCAGCTGCCGACTTCTGTGAAGTCATGTGAAGTGAAGAACTGCAACATAGGCTTCCATCCATCATTACAGTGGCACTGTAAGAACTGTTCTATCTGTTGTAGCACATTGTCACACTGTATTAAATACTTTTATTTCAGATGCTGTGCACCTGAGTGAGCTCTATACCTTAGGGATCAAACTATCTATTTTTACCATCTATTTGTGATTTAAAATATCTGTTGCAGGAATGTCAACCATTAATGCATTTGCACCTTTAATGCAGCTTGCAGGAGTTTAGTTTGAGCTGATTACAAAATACAGATTTATGTCATCTTTCTCCTTCTGAACATGCACTTTTTGGCAGAAACTGACTGAAATAATTATCATTCTGTGTGTGCATGCTTCAGGAAAATAATGTACTTCTTACTGCATTTTGCACTGAAGCACAGAGTCACCAGGTCAAGGAATTTTGCAAATATTGTTAATGCTCAAATGCTTGTTCGACCTAATTGTATTGATTTGACGTTAATAATGAAAATGTTTATTTTTGATGTAGTTAAATTACTGTTTCGATATTAGCCTCCCATAATGTATAACTTTATTGTTGATATTGGACTTAACTATTGAAAAAAAAGTTGTACCATACCTGTCTCATACACATACTTGTGTATACACACACACACACACACACACACACACACACACACACACACACCCTTCAGTCACTCAATTGTTCTTTTACCCTCTTGTTCTTCCATTTTTTAAATATAAGCTTACTAAGTGTGGCTATTTAAGCACACTAGTGGTGTTTGTATTGAGGAGCTTTTTTTCCTCATTTATAGTGGATTAAAACTGAAATCCTGTCTTCTAAGGTATATAAGCTGCTGCCTATTGTTGGTTTTCAGCTCATTCTTCTAATCCCTGTTTGACAGCTTCTACTTTGCACAGGCATTGTGCAAAGCTCTCTTCCTTGCTTTGTCTCTCTCTCTCAATTGCTTCCTTTTAGTTGTACAAAATCAACTAACCTTATATGCAGCAATGTTTAAAATCAAAACTATAGCCTGTTAAAAGGGAGTTTAATTATATCCAGAAATGCATAAATGTAAATTTGCCATTTTCAATCAGAAATTATTCTTTGGTATTACAGCCATTACTTGGTTTAGTGAAGTATACTTGATAATAAAATGGGGGGAAAAGAAGAACCAAGTTATTACTGATGTTAAAGAGTCTCAATTTTGCTGACTGATTATTGCAGGAATAGCATGACCTACACCTTTCCCTTTCTGCCTCATGAAAAATGATGAAACCAAGGTCATGTTAGGGGAAGGAGCTCACAGTAGAGCTCACAGTCTACACTATGGTGAGACTTCCAGGAAGAAGGTAAACAGATGTTTTGTGATTTAAACCATATTTGATTGAGGATATTAACCTTGACACAAGCTTCACATCATCTATTCATGCCTGACTGCTCTCTCACACTGACTTACCTATCAATTTCTCAAAACACGGTGAAATAAAGCCACATGGGCAAACATGCATATGATCAAAGACTTGTGACAGTAACATGAAGCACACATGCATAAGACTTATGTGCATTAGGATAAATGAAGGTGTGTAAGGAACTAATAAGTTTCTAATTTTGAGTTATTTCTAACATTTTGTTAAGACAGTATACTGGTAATTTCAAAGAAAGTTATAATAAAGTAAGCTTTGCTCACATTTATAGCCTCAACCACAGCACATTGGTTGAAAAATAATATGTGCCTCCAGGTGCTGAATATTTTTCCTGTTAATTCCATCCTAACAATAGTTATGACAGCTGCAGAGTAAGTTGACTACAAACTTTACTAATAAAAAACAGGAGTGGAATTTTTAGTTTATGACCTATGAGAAAAAAAAAAAACTTTTTGACCAGGGTAAAAAAAAAATGTGGAAAAGGATCTGGCAGCTGAGAACATTTCATGTAACACTTTTGCATTCTGTTCTAAACTAAAAGATTTATCTTATTTTCTTAAAAAAAAAACATTCTTATGGGTTGCTGCAAAAAGTTTGGTAATAAAGGAACTATTTGTTGTGCAATAACTGCTGAATAATTTCTTCTTTGATGCAAAATGTAGAAGTTTAAATATTTTAGGCAGGAAATTAGTTTTTATCTGACCACTTGCCCCAAAAGTACTGCTCATGTTGCGCATACATGSCTGTTCTCAGTATAGCTCAAACTATGGTTGCATTAAATACTTACATCCATAACTTCCTTCAAATATTTATGTGTAGCCAATTTAAGAAAACATGTTAAAAATACTCCATAGGAAATATACAGCAAAACAATAATAAAAAAAACAAGAATGTTGTTGTAAGTATACCACTCCAAAAGGAAAATGAACAAAACTGCAAGAGAAAAATAAAAGTGTTGGCCACTAAATACATAAAACCAGAGAGRCTTGAACAAATTAAACATGAACAAAACCAGACATGATGGGACATCAGAAAGTAAAAATGAGTGAAAATCAGGAAGTAAGAGAATAGAGTACATCAAATACAGAACATAACTACAACTGAACAGTGAATCCCAATCTTCAAATACATGACTATTTAATTTATTCTAAAGTTTAGATTGCTTAGCATTTACATTAATTATATTTAACAGGCAATCATTATTTGTGACCTGATTTCACTTGGCTAATTACAATATGAGAAGAAGGAGGCATGTAGAGACAGACCATGGTGAACAAAGCAAAAGTTTATTTCAAACAAATCAGACATGTTTTGTGTGGATTAGGTTCTAAAATACTATGATGCCAAATGGTAATACATTTTTTAAATATCTTGGTTTGTTGTAGTCTTTGCTCCTCTCAAAAAAGTTGGAAAGTCTAAGAGGTGCTTAAAATTAAATTATAATAAATACTTACATTATTGATTCACTCATCCTCTACAGTTGCTTCTAAGTAAAAAATAGCTTCTAAGTAAAAAGGAGAGATTCGGGTAGCAAGTAAAATAGTAGGTTTAATTAAAGAAAATGATGTGGGGAAAAAAATCAATTATTTTATATTGCTACTCTGCAGCCTTTCATCAAAGCACAAACAAAAGTATAAATTCAGTATAAATACTAAATGTGTTTAACAATGAAGAGAAAGAAGTGGAAAATTTAAAACAGCATGAACAAAGCTGTAGTTGAGTTCCACAAGTTAATCTTAACTATAAACTTTTTTGATGAAGTAGAGCTCTAAGTTTGAAAGTAGAAATGATGTCTTTTTAAATTATTTTGTTTGTTTTGTGCTACTTTGCAGATGAAATAAAAATGTGGGAGCAAATTTCCACCAAAAAACCTTTAAAAACAAAACAAGGAAATTCTCTGAGTTCCATAAGTCATAAGTAAAGTCAATTTATGAGAAAGGAAACCCATGAAGTTTTCAGGAATGGCTWAAGAGGGCAATTCCACCTGCTTTTCTAGTTTTTAAACTAGAGCAGGTGAAAGATGGTCAAGGTAGTGAAAACAGGTGGAATCGCCATATAGCCATTCCTGAAAACTTCACTTATTTTTCTCATACATTTACGAGTTTTTTCTTGTATATGTCTGACTTTGTGTCATAAAATATTTAGTTTCAATG
>NW_013952433.1:1034292-1037401 GCF_001266775.1 Austrofundulus limnaeus | reverse complement strand
AACAAGCATTAAAAAGTATTTTAGCTTTTCTATACCTGTTTTAAATCCATGCTGGATCCGATCCTGATGCTTGAAAAATGTTGGTTACGTACTGGAACCCACTACTGGTTATGTGAGGTCAGCTGCTGGGCGGCCACATGCTTCACCCCAGGCCACCCTATTCTTTTGCATCGGGGACTTACTGCGCATGTCCAAATTCTTACAATGACTTTATGGGAATCTGGGGCACCGAAAAACTCGTGACACAGAAGTGACTCAACACGAAAAAGCTCATCAGTTAATGTAAATGGAAATTTACACATAAATAACTAGATTTATTTTACTTATCAGAAAACATATAAACCATTTTTTAAAACACCTATAACATTTTATTTTGTTATTTTAATTTTTTATGTTTTTCTGTACCAAAAACAGTGGTGGGGCGATGCCCTAGTGCCCCCTATTGATCAGCCACCACTGATCAGTTTGGTCCTTATGACACACAGTGTGTAACCCATTGGGTTTTTTCCTGTTCATAGGGCTTAAAGTCAGCACGTGTCGGCATTTTCCACTCAAGTGTGATGGTGATGAAAAAGAGTAAGGCACTACAGAAAAATCATTACAGTTTTTTGTTTTGCACAGACCTTTCATGTTTAGACTTTAAAAGAGACACACAAAGGAAGAAAAAACACAATTCTCAGCAGGCGTCCTTATTGATTTATTTTTAGTTTTTACAGGGTGATGTATGACAAATGAGTTAACACTATTTCAGCTGATTTTTTTCTTATTTTTCTGATTTTTTTTATTATTGTGATAAGTTTATTAATTAGCTTTAAAACTTCAAACAGTAATTAAAATAATTACACCCTATATGTCACTGTTTATAGTGTGCAATTTATGTGTAAAATGGGGCTTACGTAAGCTTTCCTCCTTGTGAAACTTTCAATGGACAGATTAATGTAAAACTAGCAAGTAAAACAATKATTTGTCACCATCAAATGAATGCAACTAAAAGGTCAACTCATCTCAAGATGTTTGTTTTGTCTAAAACATTTCACCAGAATCGAATGCYTTGATGATCAGTGTACTGGCCCACTGATCTTTAAGAAACGTGCCCCTCACCTTGACAAGAAGCCCTGAACACATGTTGATACAGACTGTGTCTGACATGTTATCACTCAGCAGCAACGTTTTGTCTAATTAAATGTGCATAGATTAAATGTATTTAAATTCCATTCAATTAGATTTGACAGTGAAGCATCTTTGTTATTAATAATTTACTTTTAGCTCTTTTWGGTTCTTTTATAAAACATCAACTGACAGCTTAAAACAGGAAGAACAAACACCCCCCTCTCCTTCGCATTGACTGCTGGAGTAGGCACCAGCCTCCCCGGGACCCTGACTAGAATTAAGCAGATGTAGAAAATGAGTGAAAAAAAAAATACTAAACAAACATGTAAGCAGTTGTTTTTAATGGGCGCTTTAGTTCTTAAATTACTAAAATTTTAGTTGATTGACGTTTATTTTTCCACAAATTTACAAAAGTGAAATGACATAGCAGCAGCAAAAAGACATCACTGAGGCCTTTTTTTTTTTGATGGACATCATATGAAGTGCCCGTCCGTCCATTTTCTACCGCTTATCTGGGGTCGGGTCACGGGGGCAGCAGTCTAAGGAGAGAAACTCAGACTTCCCTCTCCCCAGTCACTTGGATCAGCTCATCCAGGGGAATCCCAAGGTGTTCCCAGGCCAGCTGAGAAACATAGTCTCTCCAGCATGTCCTAGGTCTTCCTCTGGGCCTCCTCCCAGTGGGACGTGCCCAGGACACCTCACCAGGGAAGCATCCAGGAGGCATCCTACCCAGATGCCTGAGCCACCTCAACTGGCTCCTCTCGATGTGGAAAAGCAGCGGCTCTACTGTGAGTCCCTCCCAGATGACCGAGCTTCTCGCCCTATCTCTAAGGGAGAGCCCAGACACCCTGCAGAGGAAAATTATTTTGGCCGCCTGTATCAGCGATCACATTCTTTCGGTCACTACCCAAAGTTTGTGACCATAGATGAGGGTAGGAACGTAGACCGACTGGTAAATTCAGAGTTTCACCTTCTGGCTCAGTTCTTGCTTCACCACGACAGACCGGTACAGCGCCCTCATCACTGCAGATGGAGCACCAATCCGCCTGTCAATCTCCCGCTCCATTCTTCCCTCATTCGTGAACAAGACCCTGAGATACTTAAACTCCTCCACATGGGGCAGGATCTCCTCCCTGACCCGGAGGCAGCACGCTATCATTTTCCGGCTCAAGACCATGGTCTCAGATTTGGAGGCACTGATCCTCATCCCGGCCGCTTCACACTCGGCTGTGAACCGCTCCAGTGAGAGCTGGAGATCACGATCTGATGAAGCCACTAGGACCACATCATCCGCAAAAAGTAGAAATGCGATCCTAAGGTCATCAAAAAGGATCCCCTCAACATCTCGGCTGTACCTACAAATTATGTCCATAAAAGTTATTAACTGAATCGGAGACAAAGGGCAATCTTGGCAGACTCCATCTCTTACCGGAAACAAGTCTGACTTAATACTAATGCGGCCCAAGCTCTGGCACTGGTCAAACAGGGACATAAAAGCCAGTATCAATGAGTCTGGTACCCCATACTCCCGGAGTACCCCCCACAGGAGTCCCCAAGGGACACGAGCAAATGCCTTCTCCAAGTCCACAAAACACATGTAGACTAGTTGAGCAAACTCCCATGCACCCTCTAGGACCCTGCTGAGGGTGTAGAGCTGGTCCGCTGTTCCAGGACCAGGACGAAAACCACACTGCTCTTCCTGAATCTGAGATTCAGCTATCCGACGGACCCTCCTCTCCAGCTACCCTTGTTTATTCATTGAGCTTTAATATTAAAAGCCACTCCGGCCTTTGTACTTTAAGATTTTTGCTCAACTAATTTGGGATGTATCATTATTGTTCGGAGATGATGCGCAAATTTGATGATGTGAATATTTAGCAAATTTACGTTTTAAATTTACATTTTGTTTTGAAATTTGTATTTAAAAAACAAAAAAAAAAGAAAATAACTTTTATATTATCATATTCAACTTTGATTGTCTTTGGAAGCTGTTTTTAGA
>NW_013952433.1:1027029-1034282 GCF_001266775.1 Austrofundulus limnaeus | reverse complement strand
GTGTTATGCTGAAATTTTATTTACCTGTGTGCATTTATACTTGTGATTTTTAGCACCTATTTTTTAACTATTTTTTTAACTATAACCTATTTTTCACCTTTTTAACACAATTAGATCATACTGATAAAGTTTACATCTAATAGGATAACTGCTTTTCCACTACTTTATTAGTTAAGACAAGTCAGTGTATGCTGCACAAGTCTTTTTATTGAAGTAATGTATCGCATTGGGAGTTTTTGTTGTGTTTTAAATTTCAGAAGGGTTTTCAGAAGGGCACAGACCAGAGAAAAAAATTAAGAAAAAATGTATGTACAGTACCGTAGGCACGGTATGACTGAAATTTTTAGTGGTTTTGAAACCGTGACTTTTTCATATAACATTATACCTTGATACCTTGTATTCCGTCCATGCCTATTGGTATCTTAATTTTAGTAGACAGAAAACTTTCAAATCACAAAATGAYTGATGGTCATGTCTAAAATCTTAATAACACAAGGGCAAATATTTTCAGGGGAATGTTTTTGCCTTTGAGTGTCCCCTGCTCTTGAATGCTATATTTATRTTTTCATGAGAAGCAATAGTATGCTTTCCCCAGCACAATTACCAAACCATGACAGCCCATCTCAGCTTTGTCAGACCACTCACTTACCATTTCAAATATATCCATTACRATGCAGATTGGTCTATTATCTTGTGCAGTAGGACTTTTTTTTTTCAAGTGAGACCTTGTGATCAATTTGGGTTGGTTTAAAAACTCTTGGTCAAYTATCTCTTTACTGCCTCTTAATGAATCTCACTGCTCTGCTTCAATAAAAAAATATCTGTACTGCTCCCTGGTTTGTTTCCTAAAAAGTCAAAGAAAGGTTTTAAAATAATAAAAGAAAGATGATCACATTCATGAGCCTTTAATAAAGTTATCACTTTGACAACTTTCAACTCTGGTAGAGTGGCGTCTTTTTTGCCACAGTTAATTTTACTGTTCTATTTTCACTCTTGTACCCTCTTCCAGCCATGGTGTCTCCACTCTAGGCATAGTCTCCTAATCCCAGTCCTGACAAAAACCTGCCAAGCCACAGTTACACTGGATCCCCGAGGCTGACAAGCAGATCCATCTTCACCTGCAGAGTAACTTTATTCTGTTTGTCAGTAGATGTCCTCCATCAAGGAGAACTGAAAATAGATATGCTAAAACATTCCCTGAATCATCTATGATCATGACTTTTAGAARCATCTTCTTATTCCATGATTTTAATAATTCTGAAGTTGATTTGTTTTAAAATACAAAAAAAGTGCTCTAAACCACTGAACGGCAAGGGACTTTAGGTTTTGATCAGACCCTGTTTTGTTTTACTTATTGCAAAGAGGCCATATCAGTGCAATTTCTGCAATAATTTAATTCTATACAGTATATTTAGAGGGCAAACACTTAGGTCTTCAATGTTCACACACTACCACAGAGCCAATAAGCAGTGTCAGGTTTGCAGCACTAACAGGATTAAGCACCAAGACTTTATGTCTTTTACAGCCGTTGCCAGCCACAGGCTTGGAAATAATGGGATCAGTTTGGAAGCAGTTCATCATGGAGGAAACCACCTCTTCCCACTTTAGCTCAGTGTGAAGCATCCCGATCACATCCACAGGAACACTACAAAAAATTGAAAACAAAACATTACAATGTAAACAAGAGTTCATGAAAACCATCCATCCATTTTCTTTACTCGCTTTTCCTCTCCTTGGTCATGGAGAGTTGGTTCCAGCAGTTACTGTGCAGAAGGCATGGTAAATCATGGACATGCATGTGGTGAAAAAAATAAAAAAGAAATTTTAAGATATTATATACAAATGATACAAAGGAATAAAGTGTAGCCTTTTTTTGCTATTGAGTCAGGGAAGACTAAGACAACATCTTGCCAGTGTTGACAGTTATTTATTTCACACATGGGACGACACTGAAGAGATCTCACAAAAAAAAAAAWAAAACAATTGTTATTTGAGCAGTTTTTACTGTTTGAAAACTCAACACCATCCCTTGACATCTTCATCAGTTGACATATTTTCATCATCTTTAAAACATGGCATGAAACAATGCACACTATAGATTGAAATAAAAAAAAACTGATGTTTTACAAATAAAAATGTGAAACAGTTATTTTAAAACTTATAAAAATGAATAAAACAGATACTTAGATTCCCCTTATTTAACATTTTTTACACTATTACAKTGTAGGTCTGTGATATTTTGCACATTTTGAGTAAAAATGAGAAATGCATTCCAGAGAGACTAAATTACTAGTTTCCCAGAAATGATAATAAAAAGAATGTCTGGTTGAACGAGTGGCAACGCCACCCCTCTAACATGACTTAAACAGACCCACAGTTTCCCTAAGAGCCCTTTACTATTATACTGTACAAATCAATGCATTACATCTTTCTCATGACTTATCCCTTCATTTCCCAATATATAATGTTTATTTTGTCTAAAATAAAATTCAAACAGCTTCCGTCTGGTGAATGTCTAATTTTTAAAGATGAAATGTTTTTAAAATGTACACTAGAGTTTTAAAAATTACTTTGTGTTTTGTAAAACATTCTAAACGCTTGAGGTGATTCCTTAAGAAACACAGATTGTGGATTTTAAATGAGGAGGACAGAAAAGCAGAAAGACCCACCATCTGTTGACTTTTTTAGAGATGATAAGGCGAGCTCAGCTGGATAACAGATCACCAACAGGCAGTGCAAGTCAAAAGCAATTCGTTATGAGAGGAAGTGACTGTGTAATGATGTTTTCTGTCCTGGTTCCAAGTACTGTTTTGGCAGATGATCTGGATATGCTGTCAGGATGTTATTAAGGGMGCTTTGGTGCTCTTACACAAAGCAATAGTTGTTGGTTACTATTTGTGTTGTGTTGGGCAAAATTATCAAGCAGTCTTAATAATAAGTCTAGTTAAGATTWAAAAAAGCATTCTTTTTATTCTCAAAAACAAAGCTGATCAAACACAAATGCACTATTTTTAATAGCTTTAAAAAAACTGTTTCTGTAGACCATATGGTGCACATCCAGCTTAGTGAGAGGTAACTGAGCAAAAGCAGACTTGGAAATGACAGTAGGTCAAGAGGTAAAGAGAGCCAAGAGAGGCTCAATGAGTACAGTACTGTGAACCTGTGCCGAGTCAATCTCTCCTTAACTGTGGGTGGAAGGGAATTGTACTTGGAGAGGAACCAAAAAAATGACTGGGTGTGCTTATTATGTGCTRATAATACCAAACTGGTGAGCACATGCTTTACATCCAGTATATACTGTATATAGAAAAACAAAAATTTATATAAATGATTAAATCTGTGCATTTCAGTCAATTAACAAATGTTGACAACAAGTGAATTTGAGCTTTGATGGGGTGGTTTTTTGTTCTTTTCTTGTAGTATTAAAATAAAAATGAAAATGAAATTTGATCTTTAAGTGAAAGGTAGGATTATACATATTTTTCATGTCTATATCACCCAATAAATTATATAATGTACGTGAAATATCCTCATCTAGCTATTTGATGCTCACATGCATGAAAGAAATGTTGGAAACAAGTTTTGTTTAAATTTTCACAGAAAGATTTCTTGTGTTGACAGCATACTCAGGAGCATTCAAAAATCATCATATTACTCTCAGCAAGGACAAATAATGATCTTACTCAAAAGAAACAAGAGAAATTTTTATTTTATTTCTCTCAGCTGCTAACAATCCAATTACCATTGAATAACACTTTCTGTGTTCTTAAATAAACCATGACAGGACAAGCTTGCGGTGCACTCTTCCCAATCTGTATTTTAAACTTAGTGCACAACTTTATACCCTAATAAGTACAAACACATATGATGTCCAAGTACCAGCTCTTGTCACTCTGGTGGGCTCACGTAATCAGCATATGTTTTTTTGGTGTGTGTTCAGATAGGATAAAAGCTCTGTCGTGTTCACAGAAGGGGCAACTTTACAAGGTTACATTGTAATGAGTCTCTTTGCCTGGCCAATCTCTCATCTGATATGTTCCTGTTGCTACTGTTTGGAGCCCAGACCATTCTATCATTGTGTATACAGGGCTAGCCAGGTCCATCATTAATACTGTTCTTATCATCGTGTCTGCCGTGATTTCCATCCAAGCCTTTGTTATCAGCGAGAGCCATATCAAACCATGTCTGTCTTGTTGGGACATACAGCAAAAGATTTGCTACGAGGCACACTGTCTGTTAGTTGTTGGCTCCCGGGCAACAGAAGACACCACAACCTTGACATTAATGATTCAATGAGCACAGTAATTGAGTGCCTTTCTCATTTCCTGGCAGCTACAATACAAAGCTGGTGGTGTGGTGACACAAGAGATACAGAAGTAGGAGGATAAGGGGTGGCAGAAAAAGGCTTATGAAGGAAAAAAAATCTGAAGGTAGCGAGAGATAGGATTGAGTAGCGAGGCTAAGACATGTAAGAAAGGTAATAAGGGAGGGAAGTAAAATGTGGGGTAAGATGAGTGGATCAGAGGCGAAGGACTGTGAGGAGAAAGATTGCTTTAGCTCATCCAGTGGGCCTGGATCTGCTCTAAGGTTGACCGTTCTGAGCACTCCTGTTCTTTATCCTACATGTTCCTGTAGTATTATATTTTACTTACTATAGCTTTTAGCTCAGTAAATCAGTTTCTTTAAGAACAATATGGAAAGTTTGCCCATAAACTTGTCATGAGTTACCCAGTGTTTGATGATACCAGTTTCTTATTTGCCTTTCTCATGTTTACTCCATTCTGGTTCTCTCTATCTTTTATTTATTTGGGTTTTATTTTATTTTATTTATTTATTTATTTATTTATTTATTTATTTATTTATTTATTTATTTATGCATTAAGACATGGTTTTCTTTGCTTTCAACAAAAAACATGGCAATATGTCAACTGAAAGCTTGTTACAAAGTTATTTATGTTTTGATTTGTTGTGTGTGTTTTCAGTTTAATGCAAAATCTTAGTAATGGTAAAAAAAAAAAATTACAATCATTGTGAAAGACCAAGAATTCTGTTTGAAAAATTCACCTGTGGCATAACTGACACAAAACAAGTGTAAAACATCTTCAAAAGTATTGCATCACCTGTTCTATAACTTTTAAAAGAGCCTGATGCTCCTTCCAACTCATCACAAAGTCACCTTTAATGAGGACCATGCAGGGTTCTGACTGAAATTTACACAACACTGTGATATTTTTGTAATATTTCAAAAGTAGTTCCAGTCCTTGATTACAGTTCAGTGTGAATCAAACATGTCCRGAGAATGATTGAGTTGTGTGGCCAAAAACAAATAAATAAATACAATAAATCCTGCATCTGTGAGAAATGGGACAATGATGTCCCCTTAATTCCTGGACATTTGCAAATTGTTGTTAAAATGTGTTAAATGACCTTCTCCTATAGGTCACTTCCTTTATCAGCAAAGGGTACAACTGAGGAGGAAGAATGGCTGAACATATTTAAAAAAAAGATGTGTCACAGGTGCTGTGAGAAACAAAACTGAGAGCGCAGAAAATGAACATTATGCTAATGTACTTCTTATATCACATGTTATAAAAATGTGCAAACTCCAAGTAAAATATGATGAGCTTAGAACTCTAACAAGGACATAAAAATTTAAAAAAGAAAAAAACAGTATTAAGTATTTTAAAAACACATGGCTGCAAGAACATATTCCTGACTCAGATCCTTCTCTACACCATTTTCAGACTTTCAAGGCAGGGAGAGATCGCAGACAGAGGAGTAAGCACAATGGAGAAGGAATTGCCGAGCTTGCTAACAGCAAAGTGTGTGATCCTGAAAGGTGCAATTACGCTTGTGAAGGAGCCTCTCTGTACCCTGGACACTAAACGATTCTCTGCGAATTTCTGCCCAAATTATAAACTAAAAGAGGTTTGGAGTAGACTTTTGCAGCAGTAATATGCTTCTTTCATTATTATGTGATTTTTTTTAAATAATATTGCAACTCTGTAAAAGAAGAAAATGTGACTCTCTCCTAAAGTGATCTTATCAAAGTATTGCTTTAATAAATAGATAATTTTATCAAAGGTAAAAAAGCAATTATGTCTCCTTTTTTTTCCTTTTAGTTAATGTATATGTAAACATCAACCAATGTTGCAGCCGATTCAATATTTGTGAAGATTAAAACATCTAAATGTACTTTAAAGTATGTAATTTTATGCTTATGTTCATCGTGCCTTCTTTACAGGTTGCCACAGTGAGCAAACTCGCAACCTTTAAGACGTTGACTATTGCAATCATCACAGATTCATAAAAACAATTAAAAAATGCATACAGTATTTATTACATCAGCTTTACATTGCATAAAAACACAAACAAAAGAAAAATGATTCAGTGAGTGTCTTATTGCACCATGCATCCATTCCCAGTTCAGGCTGTCTGACTCAGTTGCCTGTCAGTGGGACGAGGCAGATGGGAGACATAAAATGCTCAATGCCTTGACAAAGTCYTCTGTCAAAGTTAGGTAGAGCAGTCACAGGGGTAATGTTTTGACAAGGCATTAAATGTCTACTTTGCAGATGTCCCGTATGTCATTCTACTAGATTGATGTTCAGATACAGATGGCTTTATAATGCATGCCTATGGAGATTTTGTATGCTCATGTGTTGGTTTTGGTTGTGCTCTGACCCACTTACCTCACATTGCTAATGATTAGCCCAGAGCTAAAGTCAAGCCTAATGTTGAATTTATCACTATAATTGAGTAATTATAGTAAGAACAAGAAGGATTTCCAGCCATTGTGTCTCTGTACAGAATTCTTTCTTTGTATATAATTTTATTGCATTTCCGTATGCTTTGTGTGTTTTTTTAGTTTGTCAATATTGTATTTATCTAATTTATTCTTAGTTTACCAAATATTCAGCCATTAGTTGTGCTTTTATTTATAATATACTACACAGCATGATGCCATTCAAGACCTTTATTTTACACATATTGTTTGTTCTAATGTTTATTTTCACTCTGTTCTCTGGCATTTTACCTCCTGTTCAAACAATATTGTCCAAGTTCAAATATRTTAAGTTGGGCCAGTTTTACCAAACAATTGCCACAGGCCGTGCCCTGAGCTTCAACAGACCTTTTTACACGTGACCTATTAATAATAATTCTTTTAGTACAAATGATTATTTTTCTAGAATATTTAAATGAGTGGACACAACCTAAGGCAAGGCCTAAAGAAATGCACTGCAGTAGAGCGT
>NW_013952433.1:1020761-1026900 GCF_001266775.1 Austrofundulus limnaeus | reverse complement strand
TGTGTGTGTGTGTGTGTGTGTGTGTGTGTGTGTGTGTGTGTGTGTGTGTGTGTGTGAAACTGGAACTATAGGCTAAGAAACACATTTTAGGGATGTGTCAATGGACAACCTTTGCAAAGTTCAAAACTCTTAGTGTAATGCAAAAACACATAGTCTCCAATTTATTAAAATGTTCTAAATCATTAAAAAGAAAAAAAAACAGAAACATATATAGAGTAGATTATTTTAAATTTTTGTCATTAAGAAATTTGATTTCCTTTTAAAGACTTGTAATAATGTATAAAAGCCATCATGTGGCCATTTAAAACACAGGGCAGTTCTTCATATTTTATTCCATTGTACTACGGTAGTTTTTGAAATGAATCTACTGTATACTGCCGTTTTTAAACACATTGTAGATGCACTTCAAGAATACTCTGTAAAAGTGCTTTTCTCTCAATATACTTAAGTGAATGTAAAAAAGGAAAAATAGCATATTAAACAACAACAACACCTCACTTTAATACTGAAATGTTGTTCTTTTGTTGTAGACCTTTTTGGCCACTTTACCCCTTTTAATCCTATCTTTTCTTAGAGCATAAATTACAGCTGACTGAGCCAAACAAGCTCAGATCTCGATAATATTCAGTGTAGCCAAATTCTCAGAAAAGCCTGCTGTGACAAATAAAAGAAGAAAACAGGGTGTCATTCACATTCAATTGTTTCAGCATCAAGGACAGCATGCAGTGCTTTAAGTGCATCTATTGAGAATTAGTTTAGCGCCACAACACTAGAGAGATACAGGAAAGTGCACCCTGTCTGTGATGTGTCTTTAACAAGAGAAACCAAAAATAAGTTTGATTCAAGCAAACAAACAAAAAGATTCACACAGCTGGGGAGGGAAAAAGAAGAAAAGAAAAAACAACTGGTCTCAAATCAAATACTTTATTAGTGGTTGAGTCAGGTTCGATCAGTGACATTAACCATGGTAAGTTACATAAGTGGCTGCAGTGGCATCTTAGTAATGAGCAAAGCATATCTACTAGGAGCAGTGCAAATTAGCACAGTGCTGCAAATAATTGGACCTCTTAATAATCAGAAGCTTGTAGTTTACCACAGGTGCAGCATGTTCCTTGTGGGTACAACACAAGGCATATAAACATGAACATAAAAAAATGTTTAATGAAGACAATTATGGTGTGCTCTTTGGTAATGTGTGTGTGTTTAATGAAGTCTTTACTTTTTATATTTGAGACATGCTATCTAAAATCACACTCACATTTAAAGTCATCTTGATTGCTGCAGCATTATAATTATTCCTTTTTCAACTGAACATGAGTAAAATAATTCAATTTTAAAATGAACTAAACTAAACTAAACTAAACTAAATTATAACAACAGAAGCTAAACTTTTTTTAAGTGAAAGTGTTACATACTGAGATGTTTGCATATTGGTTTGCATTTTAGCCTCAGAAAAAGAAAGTCTTCCATCGGAGTCTTAGCTGTGCAGACCTTATGTTTGGGATATTCACTGTTCACTGCGTGCATTCTCCAGGTACGTTGGTTCTCATACAGAATCCAAAAACATTAACATTATTAGCTGAATTAGCAATTTTAAATTGACTTTAGGAGGGAATGTGTGCATGAATGAACCGAACCCCTGTCCAGGTTGTTCTTCACCTCTAACCCACCGATTGCTGGAATGGGCTCCAGCCTCCCCAGAACCTTGAGCAGAATAACATTAAATAGATTTATAGATGCAGTAATGTTCCTTGTTAGATCAGATAGTCTTATATGTTACATTTCAATATTGTCCTTATGTGGCATTCCAAATATATTCACATAAATTGTACGTTTTGTCCTTGAAATTCTTTCCTTCGTTTGGTGTTGTGCACTATTCATGTACTGTATCTTTTTGAAGTTTCTTTTGCAAAAAGCACTTTGCGTGTGTTTTATAAAACGCATTTCAGTACATTGTGTGCATGGAGTTCATCTATGTGTAACTGGGCCAGAGGGGTGAAGCAACTAAGTACTGATACTTTATGTTACATAAGTAGAAATTTCAGTTTTCTATACTTCACTTGAGTAATTATTGCTCAGATGATTCTTTCCTTCTACTCCATGCATTTTCACGCATTTATCTGTACTTTCTACATCTTACATAAAAAAAAAGTTTTTTATGTACATTTAAAAAAATGTAAAAGGTAAGAAAGTTGTTACACCTATCATCATTATGGTCTTTTGAGAATTTTTTGCAGGAAGATCAACTCCCAATAAATGTTATTTTGTAAATTCTAACTACTCACTTTTACTTTTAATGCTTGAGTATCAGAAATTTGTTTTTGATAAGTAGAAAATGTGACAGATACTTTATGACTTTCAAGATTCTTGTTATTTCCCTCAAGTTACACTTTGAGGTGCTTTATGCCAGACTGAACCAGGCCATGTGTAAACCTCACTGTGATCACACCATTTAAGCACTAACTTACCCCTGTGCTACTTTAGAAAATACCTGCAGTAATTTTTTAATGCCATAAGATGGTTTCCAGGTGTAAAGCAGTAGGAAATCTAGGTCAGAGTGTTTTAAAGGTATTCTGCAACGTTGTTGTTCCAAGAAGCTAAACGATAAATGCTTCAATCCGAAACAGATGAGATGAGGCTGTAATTTAACTTCATGGTTTCGTGGCCTTRGGTGACTCTTCACCTGCTGTAATGAGAAACAGGTATTACTTCAGTGCTGTCCCAAATACAGTCACTTCTCACCTGCTCGCCATCTTTATTTTGAAGATGGGCCTCGTCTGTAATGCTGCTGAGCAAATTGAATCTGCCAGTCAACTGAAGCGTCACACTTATCTAATCTGACCTGTATTACAGGGCTATGCTCTATTGCCTTTGCATAACGGCCTCTCCATGTTTGTAACCCAGTCCCCAAGGTGGCGTGTCAGTATTGTAATTCTGCCTATTGTAAATCAAAGTCAGCTCCACCTTTTGGTGTTTCTTTTTTCTCTCTATTCCTCTGTTGCTTGCTGTTTTTTTTTTTTTGTCAGGGGATCTAGCAAGAAAAAGTTCACATTACTCACATAATTGAAAATGCTTAAAATGTAAATGCTCACATAGCCAATCGCAGGGAACAAGGGCAAAAAGATTGAGTCGCTGAGAATTCTTCATGCTGGGGTCTAATGCATTTCTGCTTAAGTCAGCAAGGCAGATGTTAATGCTGCTGTGGGAATTAATGAAAGTATTGGCTTACAAACATTTGGTGATACATTATCGTGGCTCCCAGCAACCAGCGACTGCTAGGTTGTTTTTCAATTGCAAAGGCCGCAAGGGAAGAACTTCCTGTTTTAATTAGATACTGGATAGCCAAATAGTAACTCAGATAAACTGTAAGTTCTGTGGTCAGCTGTTTCCTGTAAAATAGGTTATACATTTAAATATTACTTACAATAATCTAGAATAAAGGACAGTAGACTGATGCTAAAAAATGTATGCACAGTGATGTGTAAAAAGGATAATCTCCTTTTACATGCAAATGAAAAATTCTTACTAATATGTTGAGTTGATATGTTAGTTTGACATAGTTTCATGTTACCTTAGATTACCATCCACACAAGGTGAATTTTAGGTTTTTCTTGGAAGCTGCAGTGCTCTTCAGAGACTGCCTCCCCTTCGTTTGGGAGACTGTATGCTCTGGAAGTAAACACCAGAGCAATTTCTTTGCTGAGGCTGTTCTCTTGCTCACACTCAAGTTGTCACTCATTCTTGTGCTGTATCACAGATGATGCCAACCACAGGAAGAAACAGGGATAAAAACAGTCACAAACATGCCAGTACCCTGAAGTAATGAGGGCAACCGATATACAGAGCAAACAAACTTATTTACTTAGCATATTTAGAATATTTAGCTTTTAACTCTGGCAGCCCATTTGTCATTGATTTCTTTTTTTTATTCTAGCAGGGAATGATGTCAATGTTTTTTCTTTTTCTATTTTAACTTGACATTACAAGCTCCCAGATAACATGCACAGTATAAACAGGTTACAAAGTGTGTAAACTATCCTTTTTGTGTGTTAGTCATCTAATGTATTGTTTTGCTTTCCTGCACTCACATCTAATCTAAACTTTCTGATATAATATATACATTTTAATTAATTCAGCTATAACTGTTGTAGAGTAATGCTCATCTGAACAGAATATGACACCTACTCCCTTTGTATTGAAACTCCAAGATAGCTGCACCCACTAAATCATGCATGTAGTCTTTGTTAGATATGTACATTTTCTCTTCTTTCATAAAGAAAGGCAAATGTTAAAAAAAGAGATTTACATTTATTTTTCTTTCTTTTTTTTTTTTTTTTTTTTTTTTTTGTTTGGTCTAAATTGCAGCTGTGCATATGGAACTCCTTGGGGTTCCCTAATGTTATTTACTACACATATAACCTGTAAGGATTAAACCAAGAATTTCTTATAGTATTTTCTTGTGAATGCTGCAAACATGATATCTTGCAACTGAGGCTTTGAAGTTGTTTACATCAATATTTGAAAAAGTGATGAAAAACTGACTAAGACATTTTCATTTTTTACATTTTTTTTCACTGTAATGTGTTAGTTACAGCGGCAAGAGATTTACAGAAAGACTAGGCTTTTCTCACTCTAGTGGGTCAAATACTACCATGTCAAACTTGGCAGCATATCTGAGATATGCACATGGTGTCCTTTGATGCCGGTGTAAATTAGCACCCACAGTGCATGGATATAGTGATTTTTCCTGCCTTGCTCTGTTGCATACGCAAGTGTTAGTAAAAGTTCAGTTTTCAGCCATCAAAATTTTGGCAGGAAGTTTTGAAAAGTGGTATTTTTATTTTCACTTCATTTTTTTATATTTTAGATTTGAAGAACATGATTCACTGCTGATCCATTCATCCATAATCTGCCACTCATTCCAGAGTCAGGTCACTTGAGCAGGTAGGCCTAGACATCTGTTTTCCCAACCACTTCTTCCAGCTCTACCGGGAGGATTCCAAAGCCTTCCCAGGTCAGTCCTGGGTCTTCCTAGGGGTCTCCCCCAATTTGGACATGCCTGTAGCACCTTTAGGGAAGGGTCCAGGAGGCATCCTTACCAGATTCCCGGACAACCTCAACTGGCTCATCTCAATGTGGAGGAGCAGTGGCTCAACTCTGAGTTTCTCCCGGATAACTGAACTTCTCCCCTTATCTCTAATGGATTTACTAAATTCACCGCTGATGGGAAAGTTATTGGTAACACTTTCTTTTACAGCAACATTTAGCATGTAATTACATGGTAATTACATGGTAATAAAAAAAACTTGTAATTACATGTAATTACATGTTTTTACGTCTTATTACCATGTAATTACATGCTAAAAARGTTACTGTAAAAGAAAGTGTTACCAAGTTATTTACTTGTGGGAAAAATATTTTAAAACAGTGATGAACACGTATTTTATTCATATATTTTAAAACATTGTCACAAAGTGTCTGGGTGGCACATGTAACAATARATCAATCTACATTAATTAAATGCTTAATGATTCAATTATATCAAGGCAAAACAAAACACTGATCACGTTGTCATCATAATCACAACCATGTTAGATGGGCATATGACATTGCATCATATTGATCGTAGACTTGTGAATTAAATCAAAATCATATCAAAACAGACTTTGTGAGATTGAGAAACATTTTATAGTCATCCAAGCAAATCAATATAATATTGTTTCAGGATAAAGCTGCTAATGTTACACCCTCAGTGGCACGGTGGTGCAATGGTTAGAGCTGTTGCCTCTCAGCCAGAAGGTTTCAGGATTGCCTTCCTGAAATGTCTCGTAAGAGCCTCTGTACTCTGCTTATTCAGAAAACATACTTTCCAGGTCTGACGTGGGATCGTCCAAGTAAGGTTCAAGTGTATTCTGAGTTGCCATTTTCCAAAGCAGAAATATAATGTTGCTTCTTTTTTTTTTTTTTACTACAAGATACAATGTTCCTACAAAAGGTTGGAAATAGCCTGAAGCATTGCTTTGCAGTATTTTATGACAACCGAAGGAAACATTGGGCCTCATGCAAGAACCATTTGTACTCACAGATTTGTTCTTGAGTTGTGTGTACGAGTGATTTAGAAGAATTTGTGGCATTCACC
>NW_013952433.1:1014227-1019969 GCF_001266775.1 Austrofundulus limnaeus | reverse complement strand
CTTTTCCTGAAGATAGAAGAGTTTGTTGAATCTGATGTGGCATGTTCGTACGAACCCTTCGTACGAACAAAAGTAAAAGAAATTTAGGATAAGAATACGAACATGTTCTTGCATGAGGCCCATTGTCACTTGACTGTGGTATAGAATTGAAAAGTGTGCCTGAAAAGTATATAATACCCCCACCCCCCCCAACAAGTTTTGGCCATTCTCAATCAAAGCTGTTTCTGAGTTTTGAGCACTTTCTTTCTGTGTTTGTTCTGTCACACCATCATACTGTGCATACTAAACATGCAGAGAATAATAAACTGCCTGTGTACATTTTTTTTTTTTTTTTTGCCTGAAGTGTACACAAGTCTCTATATGATGCGTAAATGAGCCTCCAGCTCTGAATGCACCTGGAGAACAGAAAGGTGAGCGTAGATCGTGGAGTACTCTCACGGCAATGACATGAAGGGGACTCTTGAAGATCAAATGCTTAGGTGGGGGCATAAAGATCCTGCCAGTCAACCACAATTAAAACCTTTGTGTGCCTCTGACACTTCAAAGAGATAATGAGAGAGGCCTTCTTCTAATCCAAACTAATTATGTTTGACTCCACAATTAGATTGGAGTAAACATGAGAAAAGAGTAAGGCAATTTGATTTTCAGATTCATTGCACTTTCCTGCAGTGTGGGGTTAAGGTAACTCAACTAAATGTGTTTTCTTTTTTCTCTTTTTTTTCTTGCAATTATGTATGTAAACAAATTATTTTGTTGGTTTTGTATGCTTGACAATCACTGTTGTGAATTTGTTAAATAATATCTCTAGGCAAAGTATACTGTACTTTCTTGTAATATGTAACCTGTATTGTTTAGTTTTTTTCTGAAGATAGAAAAGATTATTTTAAAGTTGCATTTTGCCATAGGACAAACAGATTTATTCACAGCTGGTGTTAACGCCCCTATCACCATGACGAGGAAAGATTGCAAGGTCACAAAATAAACAAAGTGTCATAAAT
Organism: Austrofundulus limnaeus; assembly: GCF_001266775.1. NCBI lineage: Eukaryota > Metazoa > Chordata > Actinopteri > Cyprinodontiformes > Rivulidae > Austrofundulus > Austrofundulus limnaeus. Next base: position 1,018,971 of record NW_013952433.1, on the reverse strand, counting down.
CTTCAACCTATACYTGCTTTTCATTAAACTTCATTCATCATGTGCTCTAACACAATAGTATCACCTCTCATCAGTCTTCAGGGAGAAAATTGAAGGTCTCACAGATTGTACAGAGCCTTCACCATGTAGGCTGACAAAGAGCGAACCACAAGTTCCAGGCAGTCCAGCAGCCTGTTTTTTTTAAACCACACCCCCGACAGTCAGGATTCCTTTTTGTATCTAAAAAATCTGAAATTGTCGAAAACAGAAGAAACTTCCTTTCAAAAACTCAATGATTTTATGCTGTATTTGGTTTATGTTTCTTTGTGCACATTGTCATGTTTCTTCTCCAACAAATGTTTGCTTCACATTAATTTCCCTCCAGTGAAAAACCCTTTCCACTTAGTCTTCCTTTTTCCTGTAGGTGTTCTATAGCTCCTGGTTTAGGCCACTCATCTTTATTACTGCATGTGTTTTGTTGTTCTCCTCTTTACCAAAGTACCAAGGTAAGTAAGGACACATTGCAACAGCACAAAAAAAGGCAGATGAAGTCTGTTTTTGTGATGTGAGTCTTCACATCACATGGCTGAAACTCTCAGACTGAAGAAGTCTCTTGGAGGAGAGACGAAAAGTTTCATTAGAGAAGAACCCGTCCAGAAGACCTATACAATTTTTTTTCTTTTTAAATGATGTGTTATTATTGCGTTAACGCAGCAGATGCTTAACAGTGACATTTTTAACATGCGTTAACACTACTCATATTGTTAAATTTCTCRGTCAGATCTGTGTTCACTGGGCAGCTAGCACACACAGAGACACACACAAACTCAGTGGTTATGGCAGGGAGTTGTACACAAAATCACATTCTTAATAAGATTTAATAATGAAAATGCAAACAAACAAAAAACACTTATTTTTAATCATATAATTGTGTACTATATATTTGTATTTTACTTTTTAAAATAAATTAAATTGTTTCTATAGACCATCCAGTGCACAAAATTATTTAGTGATATGACTTTGTAGTAAAAGAAAATCATACAACTAAAAATACATTTTCCCCACTTTAAGCAAAACATTATTGATTGCAGATTTGGTTGCTCAGTACACCTTTTAAAATAAAAACATAACAGAAAAACTATAATAATTGTACTCATTACCCAGAAAACAACATGTTTTGCCTTCTCCCAGTTACCTTTAGTTGCATATAATTTGCTGTACTGACCATAATCATGTTTTGTTTTCATAAAGAATGAAGTAAAAAAAAAAGGATGTGAACACAGTGAGTTTTTGTACATATTTGAATATGGAAAATATTAACAAAAATACCACACCTATTTTAAAACATCAAAAAAGAATGATCATTTTGAGATAAATCTTGTTTACATATACATTTTACTACCTGCTCGTGTCCAACATTTGCAATGTGCTCCACAACATTATATTCCTGTTCCACTTTCCTTGTGAACTTGACAGAATGACAGCTGTTACAAAGAAACACAATGCCCCCAGCTGTCAAGCAGAGGATGAAAAGTAACATTGAGACAGTCACCGCAGTTTAAGCTGCAGTTTGGATGRATTGTTATTGACCACATCTTGGTAGCAGGAGTAAGGGAATCAGATAAAGCTAATGACTCTGTTTGGTAGTTTTTGTTATCATTATCTTTTCAAACCATTTCTATCCAGATGAGAGACCCTCAAGTTTTATGCCCAACATAGACCCTTTCTACATTTCTTAAAGAAATTCAATCATGGACAAAAAGGAAACAATAATTGGGTTTCATGTCAGTTTTTATAACTCTGAGGGCTGTTCTTCAGCATATAGTGTCCTTGAAATGAGAGGGCAAATGTTTTCTCAGGCGCATAAATGGTTTTGTAACTTGTCCAAGATCTCATAGTTGGTACAGACTCAATGGCTGTTGTAATCTAATATTTCATTCTCTCTCTTGTTCCTTGTCTTCTCTTTTTCCCCCAGAACCTATGAGAAGACTTTAAAAAGCCAATTTAGAAATGACYGCTGCTTGAAACAAAAACATCACTTACAAAATAATACAGTCCTCTCAGTAACAAAAGAAAAGGTTAGGAAGCACTCAGTTGATATTACCTTAATGGTCTGTACATGATCTGCCCTGTTCCATTATGTGGTTGCTTATTGATTCTCAACTTGACTTTACCAAGGCTGTTCTTTCTGCCAACAAATTACTCTGTGATTAGTGGAATCTAGCATCCATTTATTCCTACAGAAGGGTAGATTGAAAAGACTAAACATATAGATAAACTTAATAAATTTCCAGTAAAGTTGTTTGTGTTTTTTTTTTTTTTTGAAAGGATTCAAATATAATAAAATACAAACATGTAATGGACGACCAGCCACTCACTTCAACATGGCAGGAACTTTGAGTCAAACCTCAGATCCTTTATCTGGACAATGAGAGAGCCATTTACAGCAAATATGGAATGGATTCCCTGGAGGACAGTAGATGGACAGTTCCATCAGTGGCAGGCGATGAGGTGGACAAGAGGACATGAGGAATGATTATAGCCTCCATTTCTCACTCACAATTACTCTCCATGGCTAACTGATACCCACAAATGAATTCAACTTATGTCAGGGTTGTCGTTTTTATTATGGGCTGATGGGTAAAAAGCCTTTAACAGTCATCTGGAGAGAACAGGTCGGTACAGTGTAAATGAGCATTTAGAACATGAAAGCACTCTACATTCTAAAACTGTACTAGTTAAGTCATACAAGGACATATTAAGTCTGCATGCTAAACAACAAGCAAGACATTTATGGGTTAATAAGTTTAATGTTTTGACCAATTTTGTATGAAAATTTTGTCAACTTAATAAAAACAATGGATAGTGTCATGAATACTGGAAGGTAAGTTGAAGCAGGACCCAAATACAAACACAAATTAGTCTTAGAAACAAACAATATGTTATGGTTCTTGTGTTTTGGTTATTTTTGGTAGTATTTTTCCAGATTGTTTTTCATTGTTTTGTATTGTCTTATTTTCTCATTTCCTGTTTTCAGTTTCCTGTGCCATGTTTACCTCAGTCAGCTTCTTAGTATTTTTCCAGCCTGCCACACTCACCTGTCCTCAGTTGTAATCACCCAGCTGTTTCTTACTTCCACTCAGCCCTGTTTGTATTTAAGGATCTTCTCTTCATCACTTCAGCGTCCGACCATTGCTTACCCATGTTTGTTTTCATCCTCATCCTCATCCTCATCCTCATCCTCATCCTCATCCTCATCCTCATCCTCATCCTCATCCTCATCCTCATCCTCATCCTCATCCTCCGTTTTGATTTTTTGTTTTAGTACCTTGCCACCATGTTGGCTTTTTTCTTTATTAAAGTCTTTTTTTATTACTTTAAGTTTGGTCTGCCTGCCTGCATTTTGGGTTCTCCTCACCACCAAGCCGTGACACAATACAGTTAAAACTTAACCAAAGCAAACAACAGACAGGAAACCAGCAGGTAATGAAGAATCTGACAAAAAAAAAAAACTGTAGCAAAAGTATGGAAAAGGGCAAATGTGCGCTGATTCCTAATTGTATAAAGGTAATATGTGGAAAAGTATAAAGCAAGAGCTTAGAACAAAGGTTTTTAACGTGAAAACCCATGCAATTTAAAGGAGAATTAGAAAATAAAAGTAAATATAGTAATCAATATAATACCCTATCTGTTCATACTGTATGTGTGATATTTCACAATATGTTCAAGACAAAAGGAAATGGCATATTTTCTGCAGCACATTAAAAAGACCAAACAATTCTCAAATAACTTGTCTAAATAAATAGAATTGCAAAATCGGAAATAATTCCCAGTGGATACAAATATGTAAAAAACCAAAAAGAGGAATTCTTTAAATGACTACTGTGAGATACAGTACATTCTTTCTGTGGAAATTCAACTGATTTTCTACAAGTCAGAAACTAGTAAACACCCTAAGGCAGACAGTAAGTGCACTTATGCGATGTCTTGGCTTACGTGCCAAGCGTACATGGGATTAAGCAACATAATCGTTCAAAGCGTTATCTGAGGGGAGGTTTAGTGTCTTACATTTTGAAAAAAAAAAAAACCTGGTCTAGCGTGATACTGCTCTTATCACAAGGCACAAGGTACTGTCTAATGATGATTTGTTTGTTACAAAAATGAATCATATGTTTGGTTATTCAGTCGTCAGATCTGCTTAACAAACAAATGCAATAATAAATTCCCAGGAGTCTTCAAGTCCGTCAGTGTGTCAGAGAATTTTCAAGTTGAATCCAAGGAGCTTGGTTCATTGTGGTGGCCCAAATGATGTATGTCCTAAGCTAATTTTACAACTGTTTTTAATACTGAACTTTTCTTATTTTAATTTGCTTATTATTAAAAGTGAATTTAAGTAATTGCATGTATCTAGTATTGTTTTAAATTTATTATTTGTATTCTATGAATAATGTCCCAGTGAAGCAATATTTGTTCTGAACACACACTAACTTCAGCAGCTTGTCAATGTKAAAGGCTATAAATCCTAAAAAAGAGCAAAATGTCTTATTTGGTCATGTCTTCATTCTGTTTTAGTTTCTTCTTCTTCTCCTCCTTAGTTATTTCTTTTGGCGGTTGGCAAACGACGTTAAGGTGCATTACCGCCACCTACTGATGTGGAGTGTGGACTGGAACAGCTCTCTTCTTCTTCTTCTTCTTCTTCTTCTTCTTCTTCTTCTTCTTCTTCTTCTTCTTCTTCTTCTTCTTCTTCTTCTTCTTCTTCTTCTTC
>NW_013952433.1:1000858-1002420 GCF_001266775.1 Austrofundulus limnaeus | reverse complement strand
GCGCCGCGCTGCGCTGTCCGGGGGAGGAGGCCGAGCCTGGGCTGCAGCTGCGCGTGCTCGCCGTGAGGTGGCAGCACTATCCCACCAGAACAGAACCTTCTTCTTCTTCTTCTTCTTCTTCTTCTTTCGAATTAAAGGCGGATCACAAACAACTTTAAGGTGCTTACCGCCACCTACTGTGCATGAGTGTGGAACCTCAAAGCTCCACCTAAATCCTATATTTTAATTTTGTATAAATCTTCTTCTTCTTCTTCTTCTTCTTCTTCTTCTTCTTCTTCTTCTTCTTCTTTCGAAAATTCCATAAAACTGCTGGTTTTACACTAAGACCTTTGTTTCAGTAACACTTTGTGAAATAGTGTACTAACAGGCTATCTAATATCCCAGATATGTTTTAGATTTACCGATGAGATTAGCTAATGTGAATAAAATATAAAAAAGCATCKTACATCCTGAAAGGCGATGTGGCACTTTAAAGGTAGCTTTAACAAGCTGCAACACTCTACAGTGGCAATATTGTCTCAGCGGGATTTTAAGTGTTTCCATTAAACATGAGGATTTGTTCCTTTTGACCTAAAAATGAATCATGGGTAAGCCTTGATTTGCTGACAGAGTATTGTGTTACAAGGTAAGTTAACATTTGAACTGCCCACACAGCAACTGCCACTCAATGGTTTTCCATCAGGTTCCCAGTGATAACAGCATGTTGGCATTTATATACGACCAAAGCTGATTAATCTCAAGCCTGACAGTAAATATGCTAGCATTTGAATCATATTCACAGTGGGACGAAAAAAAAAATCTGTGACATAAAAAGATTACTAAATGGCTCAAGTATTTTTTGAATGATTTTGCACTTGTAAATGACCACTGACTGTCAGAGCAGAGGGAAAAGCCACTGAGGACAGATACATGGTAAATTTCATTAGACATGGAGCCTTAGTGGAGCTGACTACACTGTGTGTTTGTCACAGAGAAATGATGACTTCTTCCTATAAAGCTAAATAAAAAATAAAATATTTTAATCCTTGAAATGTGACAGCTATAATATGCTCTCCAAAAAAAAAAAAAAAATCTATGGTCTGAGGCTTGCAGTAGACCTTTGATTCAACATAAAAAATGTGACATTTGTATATTTATATAAACATGGTCTTGAGTGGAGGACTGCCATGAAGTGACTGAATAACTAGATTACCTTTAACTTCTAAATACATTGGATTATCAAGTATATTGCCATACTTTCAAATAAAAAAACATGTCCTTGTGCTTTCAGATTTAAGGAGTTYACTTAAAATGAAGTATCAGCTCTTACCAAAACTTTAAATAAACAAGTCATTGTATTTCAAATTAAAATATTCTACACTTCATTTCTGCAAATTAAATAAAAAAGCAAAGGTCAAAAATGTAACTGAAGCTGTTTAGTCATAAAATTAATGAAAAACTATATARGGCATTGCGGTAACTTAATGACGCCACACGCACAAATGCACCAGAACTCAGAAGTTTAAATGTCATGCTACTAGGTACATCTCAAAACTGTAGTGGGTTGCATGTTTTTTATTTTT
>NW_013952433.1:997302-999599 GCF_001266775.1 Austrofundulus limnaeus | reverse complement strand
CCTCTGCATAGGGCAGATTTATTAGCCAGAGGAGTAAGTGAGATTAGGGGGCCCGAAGAATCCAGTCCCCAGAACAGTGCAACAAAATTTCAGAAATTGATGGAACTGTTCATTCTGTATGGCCTTCAGCATGCTCAGGAATCAGATTAAACAGGCGAGAGAGGAGGGGGGAAGGGGTGTGAAAGAGCCTCAGTCAACATGATCCAGCCAGGAAGAATTTAGTCAACAGATCAAGGCCATTGTAGGGGAGCCAGAACCTGTAATCAGTTGTTTTGGGAACAGAAGAGACAGGCAGACGATAACAGTTTTCCATCTGCCTTTCATGTCTGCTGGTGCTTCTCAAGGTGGCGAATCCAATCAGGCAAATGGTGTGGACAAATTCCGCTGAGCTGAATCTATCAGCTTTCTCCAAGATGAATTCCATCTGGCCAGCAAAGTCCAGGGACCACAGCCYGCCCACGACCCTGAATAGAACCGCTTGCAGACCGAGTCCAGCTCGCTCAAGGCAAAATGRCTGAGTGCTGATAGAATACTGCCATCCATCAAGTTGGTCAGTCAGCCAGAAAATGAAAAGCCACTGACACTGTTTTGTAGAACACCAGGAGACCAACAAGCCAGTCTGTAGAATCCAGTGATCGGAATCCAGACATATATCCAGAACAGAGAAGAACAGGGGTCCCAGTTTTGACATGTCCTCCCAAGGAAGAAGAAAAAACTTTGTTCCAAAAGTTTTATCGAGAGACTAGCTAACCAAATCCATAAAAATAAAAATATCCATAATTTCTGGTTCCGGATGAAAAATGTAGAGAAGCCTCCAAGCAGCAAAGCAGGGAAAGATAAGGAAGGGCAGGAGAGAAGAAGGAAGAAGTGTCTTACTGCTCCGAGAGTGGAAACAAACAAACAACAAAAGCATAATAAGAAAATAAAAAAAAGAAAGAAAAATGTGGAAGCAGCACAGAACTGAGTACATAACTTGTGTACTTGTGTACTACTATTTAAATGTCAGTTTTACAAATTAAATAACATATATAATGTCAAAATGTGAAAAAAATCTTCCATGTTTTAAACAAAAAATATGTAATGAGTTGCATCTATTGATGCAGGGACATTAAAATTTTTATTCAAGTAAAAAACTTGTGTTGTGTAACTGCTGTTAATGGCATGTAAATCAAGCCACTACAGTTAATAATATTGATATATTTTTAAAGCTTCAGTAATAGACTTCTGCACTGATATGGTATTTAACCATGTGCAAATCATTTATCATGGCAAAGGTAAAACATCAAATGCCAAAAGCTGAGATGCCAGAGACACCAAGTCCAATTAATCAAAAAACACCTTGATTCTGACCCCAGTTTACCACATGAGATTGGATCAGGACATCCCTGATTATCATTTAATCAAKTGATTTAAAAAAGTTTAATTTAATGGATAATTGAGGTTAACCTGCATGTGGAACTTTTTTTCTCCTTTTGGGCTGTGTAGTTTTTMCTCATTAAAAATGTTTTCCAAGAGATTGATGCAACATTATGAGTGATTCCACAATGTTCGCAGAAAATACTGAGGCTGCAGRCACTGTTCCCTCCCTAAAGACCAGTTCTACGTATTAACAGTCAGGTCAAATTGATTATTTTTTTGTGCCATTAAGAATATTCCCGTAGGCCTCCCTTCACCTGTTGTTAGCTACATTCTCTGAGGGAGCCTCTGTCAAATGCTGACAGAGAGGAAAAACATATGGTTGCCTTCATCTGTTTAAGCTGCATGAGAGGAACCCCTTAGAGGCTAGTTTGACCCTCTCCAGCAGTCTTTATACCGCAAATTAAACAGAAATTGTTTTCTAACCTAAAGCCACTGTGCTTCCCTGTTGTCTTCATGTCGAAGAGAAATTGRATGTCAGTTCAATACAAAGAGAGCAAAATGCTTGGGGGACTGATCTTTAATGAATGCCAGGYGATTCAGCTGTTAGTAAAAGATCACATCTGCAACACCCAGTCTAATGTTTAATGATRTAGTTTCATCTTTTGTTTTTCTCACAGTTTTGCTTAATTGTGTGTCTGTAGGATTGCTATAAAAATATGCATCATTTATAAGAAATTGCATTTAAAACATGATGGTAATTAAAATGACAATGAACTTGCTTCCTTTTTGAAGTGACCCTGACATCCTTTTTTTTTCTTGACTTGATCTGCATTCAACGCTTTGGGAAAAATCYCAGAAAGGACTGAGGTTGTTTGTAGATGATGACTGCCTTTAGGCTTTATGGTTCTTTTGAAGCATTTTAGTTGTTTGAAGTTTTC
>NW_013952433.1:995211-996524 GCF_001266775.1 Austrofundulus limnaeus | reverse complement strand
ACTCAGCCGTAGGTCAGCAGGGGGCGAGTGAAGGCATTGAAGAAAACTGTTTAAATACATGAACTTCCTGTTTTTCGGCCGGTGTGGGTTTCCTGTCTGCTTCAGCGACAATAAACCTCACTCAAATTCCAGAGTTCTGGTTTTGTATGGTTTCATTCCTTCTAATCTCTTTATTTAACAATTGTGTTTATAATCTCGACTTCAGTTTATTTAATACAAATGTTCTTACAGTTTTTGGTGACCCCGACATTGGCTGCAAGTCGAGGCAGGGGCTGCCTCGTTCTCTCGGCTGCTGGGCCTAGTGGGGGGGGTGGTGGTCGTCATAGGTTCTGGGCGTCAGACAACAGGTGAGCAAAATCATTTTTTGCTTTCCATTTTGATAAACAGACYGGCCTGAAGGACGATCTGTTTTTCCACCAGCTGGCGGGTGGAGCTGGGGGTTAGAGGAGCCCCGCTAAGTGTTAGCTTTGCTAAACTAAGCCTGTGTGTCAGCTCAGTAAAGGCAGTGTGGTATTCGGCGTAGTCATAACAAACGCAGATTAATGTGGATGGTTAAAAGACGGTTTAAAAGCGTTTGAACATAGTCTGTGGGGGTTTAAAGCCATACAATYAATTGGGCCCTTTAGGAGGTAAAGAATGTGTTTTAATATTTTTGGTGCYCGTTGTGTGTAAAAATATTACTTTTTCYTCAGGCCTTTTCATGAGSTCTTTCCGAAYACCTGAGTGAGTCTTCTGTAAAAGATGGCACTTACTAGGTGGGGTCAGGATAAGATTATATGGTGGGGTGCCTTATTGGGTAGTTAGATTGCCTAAGGGGAAGGATAAATCCATGRGTCTTATTTGTGAGGCTTACTGGTGGGGGATTCCGTGTAAATAAAAAATCCTTATGTAAAGGTGAGATACGTGGGCATTGGGAAAAAATCCAGGAGTCAAACTCTTTTATTTCTATCCCTTTTTTGTATGTATTGGCGTGTTGTTTGTTCTAGGAAAAGTTTTACGCTGTTAAGTAAAACATGGATGCGGTTTTTAGGTGGAGGGTTGACTGTTGAAAGGGCCTTCAGAGACAGACAGCTTACATGACATCTGTGTCAGCAGAATAACCGTTAGACAAACACCTTGAAATATAATAGTATAATTAGACTGTTGTGTCCCTAAAAAGACGTAGAGTACAGAGTAGCTGGAGAGCAGCTGAGATTGTGTTGTATGGTTTCATTCCTTCTATAAATCACTTTATTTAACAATTGTGTTTATAATCTCAACTTCAGTTTATTGAATACAAATTTTCTTATAATATTATTAAAAATAAACAACCT
>NW_013952433.1:986432-995126 GCF_001266775.1 Austrofundulus limnaeus | reverse complement strand
TAAACAACCTTTATTGACAGCTTATTCCAAAGACACATTTATTCTCAATGGGTATTTTATTATCAACATAATGCCAAAATGTTTTTCTATGCATCACAGCATTTTACACCAAAAGTTCCCAATGATCTTTTAACAAAGACGCGTGCCGTATTTACTGTTTGCAGGGTGTTTTATAAATTAATCTTGTAAACTAATACTACCTGAACTGCCCCAACTTCAATTTTAAATAAAAAAGGCWACAAAGATTTAAATAACCAAATATGGCTAACAGCAGGGCCAGTATAATGTCTACTTTATCTTCAGTTGGTTTCCACATGAATCAGAACTCTTAATACCCATGTAAATATGTATGGGAGGTAAACAMACATGAATGGTGGGAATTGTGCAAGCAAGGTAATCATAGTCAGACAGAAGACTCCAATAACTCCTCCGGYAAACAACCAGACACTTTCAAATGCACTTTGTATTTTCATTTCTTCACGCACTGAAATCCTGTCAGCTCTCTCTCTCTCTCTGACAGACAGCAGCTTTATTTCACACTATTCTTTGTACAACTTAGAGGTGCCTACTCACTTTGTACAGACTGGCGTGGTTAGGGGCTGTGCCTAACCAAAATATGTTTCCTTCTTGACAGCCCATCTTAGCACACCAGTATCTTCCCATGTAGCATTTCCAGGATCATCTGATGTACATGCAATACACAAATAAAACTTTACATCTCAAAAATATACTGTATCTTATGGTATGTTTTCCTTCTTATATCTACCCTTAAAGACTGGTTGCAACTCCTACCTAAGTCTCATTTTACTGTTTAATGAGTATAGAAGAATAGGTCATCATGAATATAATGTAAATGTACACCACACCACTGCACTTYTCAAGTGTTTGCATTAAGGTTTTAKTGAAGTATTTTAATTCATATGTAATTGCCCTGGCTACAACTAGAGGTAAGGGCGATGAATACAAAATACATTTTATGACGGAATATATTTTGGATTTAGAGTATCTGATATTTTGRATAAAGCCACTTCTGAGCATTTGCTTTGCTTGCATGGTTTAGGAGAAAACCAAAGATAAATGGTGTAACAAGAATTTTGCAAAACATTATAATTAATAATAATGCATACAATCTAAAAGCAGCACAATAGGCTACACTCATTGGGGGAGGGGGGGGCTGTAATTTAGCAGTAGAATTTAGGTTTGGTTGTGTTACAGAAATCAAAGCTTAGCTTTTGTTCAAGCTGTTTGTATTCATGACATGGAGCCTGTGCCTGCCATCATGGCTTTTAAGCAGGACTGGTTACACTGGCTTCTGGCCAAAGTCTGCACAATCATTGCTACAAAAACTATCAAGCAGGGACGTGATACTTGCATACTGGCAGCAGCATCATAGTAGAACAGTGAGAACATCTATACTACGTAGCTGCATCCTGACATGTTCCAAGAAATGGGCATAGTATGAGCATCTGCTTGGCACAGAAAATAGCAATGAAATAAAAAAGAATAAAATATTTGGTGATAAATAMTGCAGTGTTATGATTTGCCTTCAGACTAAAGGAAGTTCCCAAGTTTGTCACAGTTCATCCAAAMTCTGACCTTTAATCTGCACCCAGATACCCACCTCATGAAGATTTTATTTTTCAGTTACAAAATTTGTCAGATTTTTCTACTTTCACAAAAGTCACAAGAATTATTTGTTGTTGCTTTTGTGTTGATATGTTTTATATACTGTGTTCACAGGAATGTGAGAACAACCCAGCAGTACTTTTTTGCYTATAGTTTACAGCTGAATGTTCTGTAGGTTTGATTAGTTGATGGTAATTTTGGTAAATATAAGTCTTTGAAGATCATTTWAAAAAACTCTAAAGCTGTTTGTGGATAGTTAAATCATAAGTTTATACTCAAGGTATAGTGCAGCTGCTAAATTAGATGAACAGCTGTCATGATGAAGACGTCTTTACTTCAAAACCACTTTCTTCCAAAGTCATATGGCTACAAAAATCTGCTTTGATGCTCTCAGGACTTTCACTTAAAAGGCATGTTATGGAGGAATTTTTGCTTTTTTGATATTTAATCCAGGTGCACAGATGGTCAAATAAAATAGTTTTGGCTTTCAATCTTTTCCTTGATACGCAGTTTTTTAAGTGCTTTAAAGCAACTTAAAACATAGATAATTAAAACATGTCATTGTGTTACACAGACGGTTACTGGCATCTGAAAAAAAAATCAAGGAAAAACTCCTTCATTACTGAATTTGAAGTTCAGTGCCTATAAAATATTCARCTCTTGAACGTTTTATGGTTTTACTGCTTTGATTAATCAAACATGATCAAAATGAATTGGGCTTCTTCACAAAATAATAATAATAAAAAACTTTATTTGGTGTCAAAATAAAATCAAATGTCTGCAAAGTTACAAAAGTGTAAAAAAGAAATTGTTGAACAGGTGATTACATAAAATGGGTGAATACTTTTTAGAAGCACTGTGCATTATCGGATCTTTGTTCTACTTTCAGCTTTTACATGCTATAAGATTTACTCTAGCCTGGCCGTAGCCTTCTGATGCAGTTCAGCTCAATTCTAGTTTCCCTTCACTGCTCCGTCTGGGATTTCTCCCATAGACAAGGATTTCTTTGGGAGAAATTTCATCCGGGCCAATCAGAGAACAGAACGTCGATTTTCTGCGCCGTGTCTGCTTGTAGTTTATTTTACCTGGGCCAGTCAGCAAACAGAAGGCGGAGTTTTGATCGACATCTATTTTCTGCGCAGTGTCTGCTAGTTAGTTTAGCATACGGCAGCTAGTGGAGCAAGTGAATGAAGCCAGTCTGTGTTGATAAGGCTTCCAAATTAAATTAAATTTGTCTGACAAAGCAGCAGCTCTCATTTACAGTCGTCTCGTTCGGCTCGGTACTTTTCTCCTCTAAGTAGTGTTGTTTACAGCGCAAGCAGTTTCCGGTTATCTTCTTAGCTTAGCCTCCTTCACAGTGGAGCTGGCACACATACGTCGTGGCCAACCGATCCAATCATTTTAAACTTCAACAGAGGCCATGCTGCCACGAGACCAAACCCTCGTACGAAGCAAAGTGAAGGACAATGGTCTGGTTTTTACCAAGCTAGATTTACTCCAATCTGTTTAAGCCATACTAAACATCAAGAAAACTTGAATGTATTTACTGTTTTCATTTAGAATAATGCAGATCCAAATCAAATTTGCATTTGGTGTGTTTTATTGATACATTTTGACCATTAAAACAATTAGGTAGCCATTCAAGATGCCTGGTCAGTGACTGCACACTGTTACCAGTAAAATATGGAAAAAAAAAGTTTAACCATGCTGTGCTTTTAAACCATTATTTCTGAATTATTCTTATGCAAAATATTTTTATTAGATCATAGTCTTAAATTCTCCATTGCACCACCATGCTTTTTGTCAGGTGGCAATGGGATTCCCAAAATAGATTTGACTACAGGGGTGAGATATCACATTTAACTTCGATTATAAGGGAAAATATACTTTTGGGGGTGGGGGGTAGCTCATATGCTGATTAAATATTCACTCAATTCCTTTAATTTGTCTGCTTTGAAGAAGAACCTCCTTTAAGTACCCTCAGCTGTAGTTTTTTTTCTGAGTGCTCTTCCTGGGAGTGTTGACATTTGTTGAGTGGCTAATGGGTGTACCATCTATCCAGAGCGGCAAAATGCTTTATGTTTTGATGTAAACAGTCAAAATGTCAACTCAGTTTGAGAAAGCTCGTGAAGAAATTGTGACAGTCAATTTGTTTCCTGTGTGTTCCTGCATGCACCTGTGAGACAAGGCCCAGCCTTGTATTGAGTGTGTTTACTCCAACACCACGGACAATAAGATCCTACTGTCTTCCAGTGGTGCCGGTGCCTATAGTTATTACTTTTCACTTCTTATTGAAGATCTTTGAGGTCTTACATCAAACTGTTCTCCTTTCCACTAATAACTCTCCACTTTTTTCTTCATCATTCTTGCATGAAATTGGCTATTAGTTGATTCTCTGGAACAGACAGAAATGTAATATTTTAACACAGTGGCTTCCCACATTGAAAATATGCTGAAGGAAAAGTAAAAAAAGTGAATATATTGTTTTATTTAGACATGACAGAACAATAATGTCTTTACAAATCTGTAAAATAAATGACAGTCATTCAGACAGTTCTCACATTGATGGCAATGTTCTCACAGCTCCATTTTAACACCTATGAAAGTGACAAAGAGACAAACGGTGRGTGTGGCATATTTGCTATGCACACCGACTGAACTGTGCCATGCATGAAGCAAAGTATCACCAAAGTCCCCATACAGTCAAGAGTTTTGTAAAAAGAACAGGTTATACCGCCATATKAAGGTAAATCAGCATGTCAAGCAGATGATGTATATTAGGTAGCAACTAAAATGTTCCTTTATGTTTATTTTACAAAATCAGGTTTTATTTTTATTATTTTCTTGAACAWATTTTTACTTGTTCCTGGTCAAATGCCCTTAGATAGTGTGACAGTTTGAATGCCTTGATAAATTTCTYTCTTTCACGCTCCTGAAAATTATGTGGCATGTCATTAAATGTGAAAATTGTACAAAAATATCCAAAATATTGTTTGAGCATCATGTTGGCAGGGTTTAACAAATTTTTATTATCAAGCTCAGTCTTGAATAATTCAAAAAATGTAAAAGAAAAAAAAGAAAGAGAGAAAATGTCCCAGTCAGTGAATTTTCRAGTCCAATGGGAAAAGAAGAGACAAAGCAATAAACAACTTACTGTGAAATGTTTTAAAACCACATAAAATAGCTTCAAATCACTACAACAGTATGATAAGGGGAACAGGGCCTTTTTGCTTTGATTTAGTTTAAAGCCATCACTTATTCCTGTGTGGTGATTACCATGGGTTTTTACAGTCCCTTACCACTCCCCAATTTTATTAAGACAATCAAATTTCTGGGCAATGTTTGAGCTGCCACATGCCAGCCACCTAATCATGAACAGAGGGTAGAAAAAGAAAAAAAATACCCATTAGACCCTGGCTGCTGAAAACTTACATAGTGAGTTAATCATTATCAAGGCCTGTCCATTCTGGGCTCGCTGGGATTATCAAAAGGCTGATGAACAAAAATAGGACAGTGAGGACTAAAGAAAAAAAAATGTCTCACCGTGTCTTTGAAAGTTCAAAAGATGGATACAAATGACTGTTTTCAAGTACGCCTTGCTTTGGCTTTCTGTCTGCATTGCATCAAAGAAGAACGGTTATTTAGTGACATACAGACTGTGACAAAATAACAATGTTATGCCCAGCTGATGTGGAAGTAATGAGAGCTTTCAAGTTAGTAAGTGCCACATTCAGAATGGGAGCTTGAGACTGTGTATCCTTCACAAACGCTGATACAGAAAGAATTCAACCTTTTTTAAACAATCTAAGAAACTTTCTGTGTCAGACACTGTGTCTCGATGGAAAACCAGAAAACTATAAAAGACTCYTTTTAATGTTTTTTATGTTTTAACACAATTTTTATGAAAGAAAAGACCCCCTTAACACTTTTGAGRAATATTTTTAGAAATATATGAAAGATGCATTTGAAAGGATAATTAAAAATGACTTTACAGTCGTGTACTCCCTGATCCCTCAAGATTTGTTGAAATAATTAAAACATGGTAACACAGTGGGAGCACTTTGTTTTTCTGGTTTGATCTTGTATTTTCCTTGATTTTTGAGTCTTTATGTCATTTTACAATCTGCTGTTGTGTTTCATTCAAAAATTCTAAAGATGGGCACGCAGTCAGATACAATTACATAACATCTGATGAAAGTTTAAACTTCAACTATTCTCAGCCAAAGCATGATTTACATTGAACTGTGTTGTACCAGATAGGATTGATGCTGGCTTACTCGTTTTTGCTGTATGTGTTCAGCTGGTTATCCAACCACCAAGTGTGGACTTGGAATTTTCTTATACATTTATTTGTATTCATAGCTCTATTTTACTTGAACTGTGTCAAAATGAGATTGTGTTATCAGCCTACTTTTGACACCTTTTGCATTAGCCTGATCGTTAGAATGAGACACTTTCGGCACATCATAGCAGGATGAATTGATATTCAAATTCCAAGTCAAATAATCTCTCCTGAATAATAATGTAACAAAGTGTGCATATAATATAAACATAGTATAAAACTTTGTATGGGGTTTACAGTTTGTCTTTTTGGGTTTAAACACAAAAAAAGGACAAATAATATAAAAAATACACCAGAGAAAAAGGAAGAATGAACATTATAATTTCTTGATTTTGAGTTTGCATGCAAATGTCACCTTGCCAGTGCTCTGATGTTGCTTCCTATTTTTAGAGACATGAGCTCAGGGGAAATCTGAGCTGCTACTGAGGACAATATTTGGCAGAGAGATATCTGACAATCTTCCTGCTTTAAACCTGTCACACTTTCAAAGCGCGTGGCTTCTACATCTCCAGGCACCAAGCACTGGGCACCAGTGAGACCAGCCTAAATTAGAATGAAATTTGTTTGAACTACTTGTTGTGTATAAAGAAAAGATAAGTCATGACCTGTACTTGCACAAGATGTGAAATATTAATACCTTATAAGCTATCACAGATGAAGCGTTAACACTCAAGAGAGGAAATTGAGAATAGATTAGCAGGCTAAACACGGGTAATTTTGTTTTCTAATTTATGAGAGAAGGTAAAAGAAAGTTCAATTTAAAGTCAGATTGACTGTTGTGTTCATGTGCATCTTCAATGGTCTGTTTGATTTTAGTTACACTTCTTTGTGAGTGCTATTTACTGCTGTGGTGGCAACATTTTTGACAGTACTTTGTATCATGCAGTGTTGTATAAAGTACCACAAAGTGACACGGGTAAAAGTACAAGTATCTTACCAAAAAAAAAATTGGTGAAAGTTAAAGTCTCCTTTAGGAATAGTACTTYAGTAAAAGTATTAAAGTATCTGATATCTTTTGCACTTTAGTATTAAAAGTAAAAGTATTGATTTAAAATGAGCAGTGAAATTTTACCTAATGACATTTATTAGAAGGTGACATCCCCAAAAAATGCAGAAATTACCATACTGTAATAAAATGATTAATTTATGTTAAATTTAGGATGCACTAGTCCAGCTGTTTCAGTTTATATACATGTATCAAGGCTGCCCAAACCTTTTCCCCAAAATGAAAATCTGTCTGAGGGCTGCGGGCCAAATGCAATAATATAATTCATGAAATACAAACACTTCTTAAGTACAGTCCTTTTATTTTAATGATTATGTCCTCCTGGAGTGTGAAATGACTTGTTTGTTTACAAACTAATATGGTATCAGAGTTTTATATATTTATACTTCTCATTCAACCACAATTAAATTCACTCTATCTAAGAGGCACAATTTACAGGAATAGTATTTATTTATTTATTTTTTACAATAAGCAGCTGGGATGAAAAAAAAAACTAAAATGAAATAAAAGTAACGACTTTCTACTTCTTGCCTTTTTAAAAAATGTAAGGAGTAGAAAGTACAGATAATTGTGTGAAAATGTAAGAAGTAGAAGTAAAAAGTAGGCTGAAAAATAATTACTCAAGTAAAGTACAGATACCCAAAAATTAAACTAAAGTACAGTAAAGAAGAATTTGTACTTAGTTACTTTACAACTCTGGTATTATGCTTCCTTAACCCTATTAATGAGAGTTAAATGTACCTTAAATATTTATATATACTACAGTAGTTGTAGCAATTTATAATCCAACTTGTCTCCTTTCGGTGAAAGAGGCGAAAAGACAAAACTGTGGGAGATAATTCATGAGATAAACATTTTATTGAGATATGTGCCTTTGTATTTCTGTTTGTTTCATTATATACTGCAAAATTAAARGTAATTTACAGATGGCTAACATAACTGGTGGAATTATGAACAATACATTTCAAACAGCGCATGGTTAAATTGATCAGCACTTATTTTAAAAGGCCTTTTAACTTTCCACTGTAGGTTTTGTTGTGAAATACTGTGTGTGTTTTTCTCAATATTACAGTTTGCAACTTTTACCATATGAAAGCCTCTTTAAGCACATTAAACTTGAGATGAAAAGATTCCAGCACTACAAAAAACTGTTTTATGCTTTATCCAAATGTATAAAACTGCTAGGTGAGGGTGACATTTAGTGTTACATGTTGACCAATAAAAAGACAGAAAATCTGAGCATCAGCAGGTTCCCTGTCCTGCATGTTGGGTCCTCAGTAGCACCTCCATCTGTTCCTCTGGTAATGCAATTTGCCTTTAATTTCCTAATGTTCCTCTAATCACCAGGCCGGGTGCACAAGGGCTAATAGAGGGGTCACAAGTTGAAGTCTGTCCTGAGGAATGGATTTAATGGCGAACAGAGAATGCAAACTGCATTATAAAACACAGCTGCTTTTGCCTTACAGCAAGCCCATCCAGGGTTTGTTACACATCTGATATAGTGACCACCATCTTACCTAAAATGCAGACCTTTAGTGTACAGTATTATCATGATAAAATTCATGCAGCATAAAAGTGACGTTTCACAGAAAGTAAATCAGAAAACAACAATTAGGAGTAGAATATTAAAGCTTCATATTAAAATATTTTCTACAATTTGCACACAATCAATTTATCTGCATGTGATTTCCAGTTAGTGTATTTGCTATATATATATATA
>NW_013952433.1:980719-986277 GCF_001266775.1 Austrofundulus limnaeus | reverse complement strand
ACCACCACCACCACCACCAAAAAATAATAATTAAGTCAATTTAAAAAACATCCGCTGTAAGGAAATAAATTAGGATGCAGCCAGGCAGCAGCATCTGCTCAGCTGCACACTTCTTGTTTAACTAAATCCTTGTGGCCACACACAGACTCCAAGTATTTATTGGAGTGGTTCTTACTGTTAAGACTTTGCAGATCTGGCACTTTTGCTTATTTAAACATACCCTTTTTTTCTGTGTTTGAAGTGTCTGGTGCACTTAAATCTTCTTCCGTTATGAGCATTCCTACGTAAATATGGCTTTGAAAAAGAACTGCTTTGTTTTCTGGAGTTTGCTTTTATCCTCTGCTCTTATTTCTGACTAGCCTATCTTAATTGCATTTCCATTTACACTTTGGTCAAGTGTCATGTCTGAGAAGCTGGTTTATGCTTTTTAACAAAAGAAAGGTCACATCTCTGACCAAAGATTATGCAGTATGCCAAGATATTTAATGCAAACACAATTCTTAGAAAGAAAAGTAAGGCTAAATTATTTTTTGATATGCTACACAATGTTAACTACTTGAATTAACTTTGCAAGTGTTGTTGATATCTAGGCCAGTAGCTGTACAAACTGTCAGCTAAAATAAATGTGTTGGTAATTAATCATAAATTTGTGTGGCTTTTTTGCTCATAGTGCAGGAGATGCAGCTCTGCACCATTTTTCTATCGTTTATATGCAACATTCTTTTTCTCCGGTGACAGTGATAGACTGATGGTGCTGTTTTTTTAATTGCAAAAAGCAGCAGACTGGCAAAGGATGAAAGAAAAAACACAGGACTTGAGCCAAGTTTAAAAAATTGAGTGAAACAAAATCAAAGACTGTTGTGACTAAATGGAATGAATAAATTTATCTGGAAGAGTTCTGAAACTGTTGTTGCTGACACTCGTAGAGTAAATAAAAGCAGTGTCAAATTTCTGGCAATAATCTGTAAGGCCTTATGTTGTCGAAAGCCATGCACAGTAATATTGACTCAACTAATAAATAGTACTTTAAAGCCACTCTCACCTAAAAGCGTGCACATGTGCAATGCTCATTCAAAAGAAAATCATTTTCCAATTCATATTATTTTAACGTATCACATATTGGTGTACAATTCCAAAACATTTGTTGGTGGAAATTTCTGCTAAAAAAAAGTAGCATTTATTTCTTGTCTTTGACAAAAGCATCTTTTTTTGTATTTCAGATCCATCCATACAGGGGCTGCATCCTTCYAAGGACTCAGCCTATACTCATTCTACATGGGCCAGGTCCTTTGGCGACCACGAAGACCTGAAGAAAGTGGCTGTGAATTTAGACGGTCTAGCCTTTAGCTTTGTTCCCACCATTACCTTGGCATATCCTGTCACCTATAGCATCCGTGATGCTCTAAACCTGGGGTGCCCAAACATTTTCCTTGAGAGGTCCAAAAGATCCAAAACGCCACTTGTGTTTGTGTTTCATTTGAATATAATTCAAAGATAAAGTAAGTTCCATGAGTCAAGACTATCTACAGCCTTTTTATTTAGTTGGACCAATGGTTTAAATGACTAAGTGGAAATATAATGTTTCTACATAAAACAGGACAATATAACATAYTAGCCAGGACAACTGCTGGTGGGCCAAATCAGATGGCTTGGCTAGCCAATTTAGGCCCCCAGGCCCCACTTTGGGCAACTAAACAGAAGCAATGAAGATCAAAACAATGAAGATTGAAATCAGCAAAATACTAATATATCATTATCAATCTTGTTTAAAATAATAATTAACAAAATTAGCTTAGAGAAAATACAGTGCAATACAGTTTCATAGACAAACATGTTAATGAAAATGACAAAAGCCTAATAACATGTTTGCACCGAAAATAAAAATAAAAAATAAAATAAAATAAAAAAGCTGCACTCCTGTCTCTGGCTTCATCTGCCATTACAAGCAAAATGAATAAATAAAAAAATAAGGGAAAAAAATTCCCTGGTCAGCCAGCAATGCACCTTGGGTGGGCTTTTATTTGAAAGTGGGATTTTTGTAATGTTGCTTTTTTGCCTGCAGTAAATGGCATCAGTGTGTTATCACAAACCAAAGAGAACAGAAGATCAAATCTTTTACGGCCTGAAACAATCCCTACACGTCAAAACATTTCACCTCTGTTCAATGGAGCACTTTATTGTTGATTTCTACACTGCATTCCTTCACACAAGTCTAATAAAGACATCTGCTAAGAAACAAGTGAGCCTCTTCGTTTGACATGAAAATAAAACGTGTTGTACACTTGATGAAACATTTTCTTCTCTATCTTGTTAAATTTACTTCAAAAACTGATGCAAAGAGTTTGTTTTCAAAAAAAACTTTGCATTTTCTTGTTGAAAGTATCGCTCTCAGGGCAAAAATTGTGCTTGTTTAGGTTGCAACTCCAACTGCATGAGGAGACTGAGGTCTTTGGAAACCTCAGGCTCTTCAGATTGAAGGACTCCAGCTGGGTGGAAGAAGTTGCAAACAGCAGGAGTCAATTTTATGTCTAAGCAGCTCCTCTTCCTGTGGATATAATGCACTTTCAGGAAGCTCTAAACTCTGCTGGTGTGATTCTCTTCACTATGAGAGGTTTTACCTTTTTTCAAACAGAATAATCAAGCAGGGAAGCTCAGAAGATGCTTATTCAGAAAAAAGTGAAACAACATTTTACTTTTAGCGTATCTGTKATTTGAGGAGAAAATGAGAGATAAATTGCCTTACTAAAATATTTATAAACATGGAAGGGGGCTTAACTATCTGTTGTGATTCTATCTTTTAGCCGAATAGCATAATAACAGCTTGTGTTGACAAAGTAGGACTGCAAAAAAGGTACCTATACGTGTGAAGGACTTTGCATTAACAACTCAGTCAGCGACACAAAAGGAGCAGGTATTTTTGGACCTTCTTAATGCATGCGTCTTTGTACTTGATAATGCATTATGGGAGATATTCTATCCCTGCAGAGTTTAAGTAGCTATTACCTTAGTTTAAAAACATACTTGTGAAGATATTCACATGCTTTTCACAGCCGTACAACTTTTTAAAGTTTTGCCTCTTATGCTTCAGATGGAGGGGTAGCTACATATTTACTGTAGATGGACTGATGGTAGGTAGATAGATATTTCACTTTATAAGCACAATTAGCAATTGTGTGTTAGAATGCCACAAARTATTAACAATTGTTTAACCAGTCAAATCCCATTGTGAGCACAGATCTCTTTTGCAAGGGAGGCCTGAGTCTGAAAACAGCCAYTTGTAGGCCCAAACTGGAGATAAAACCCAGAACCTTGTTGCTGTGAGACATTACTGTTAACTAAGCAGTTGTGCTGCCCATGTAAAAAAAATAACAGTTACTAATAAATAACCTCTGGTGTTACTGTAAAAAAGTTGTCAAAATTAAACTACAACAAAAATTATATATATATATATATGACCTGCATTTGGCTTAATATTGATAATATTTGTTTTAAAGCCTTCAGGGCTGTATTTTACAAATTTATTTAACTTTTTTCTTTACATCTTTACAAAAAAAGAAAAAAAAATAGACATCCCAACCAATGCAACCTTGCCACCCTGCTTTAAACAGATTGATTGTTCACACACATTGGGTAAATCTCAGCACTGCTTTCCCACACCAAAAAAATAAAAATAAAAAAATAAATAAACTGCAGATGTTAACTCTCACAGTACACTTTGAATCTGGTCTGTTTTAATTTAGAAGTTTGCATTCACTGATCTGTGAGGTGTGATCAGTGCTTTCCCCGATGCTCAGATCTTATATGTGCATGCTTTTTGGCTTTAACACTTGATTTAAATGGTGGGCCATGAACAACAGCTTCTTAAGTGCTGAGCTTGTTGAGAAGCTGTRGAGGTAATTTAGTCATTTTATTTAGTTGTTCTGAAACAAGAACACATTCTATATATATATTGTGAGATACGATGAGCATGACTGAGAAACGCTGACATGATACACTTTTAAACATTTCGAAATGTAATTGTTTATATTTTTTGAAACTCAATGAAGAGTTCACAACACTAAAAGCAAAAGACTAGAAACTGTTCAGCTGTATGTATGAAAAATATGAACAAAGAAATTCACAAACAAAAGCTTTTTTCATTTTATTTCCAAGAAGATCAAAGTCATATGGTATTATTTGCTTTTATCCATTTTCTCATCATGTACTCTCATCATTTTCCCCAGTAGGCACACAGCAGACTTGCTGATAATGCTGAGACCTAAATGGTGGAGCTCAGAAAAAAAGTYGTAAGTAGTCTATACCCCTGCTGTGACTTCTTGTCTACCTTCAGCCAAGCCTTAAATCTAAAGGAGTTTAACGTAACTGAACACACAAAAAAGTGTCTCCTAAAAATGCATATAAAAGTCAATCCTAAAAGCATAATTCATCATTAGTAAATTAAGAAACCCAGAAATTATTCTTTATGTATTGTAGATTCAGCATTACTGAACGAGACACCGAACTGTGAGGACATTTATAACAAATTAACTTTAACTATAAAATAAAATGACAGAATTAGTGAAGTCAGGCACATTCTTCATTCTCCCTGTGAAATTATTGCATAACATATTTTAGATTCTTGTTAACTGGTTCTAAATCGCCATTGTACAACAACACAATGGGAAGAGGCAATCACTATGTTCAAATATAGACAAGTTGTATTGGTATTACCAGTTTATAAAGGTATTATGTTTCTATCTTTGCAAGAATCTTTTTTTTTTTGTATATCATCTTAACATAGTTTACAGTGTATTCAATTCATCACATTCATCCTCTCAGCATGTAGTTCAGTTTATATTTACTACATGGTGAACTGCAGTCAAAAGCTTTGGAAATTACTATTTTGTCCTATAAGCTCAAAAACACCCTTCACCTCTTTGACAATACTTTTCAATTTGTCAMTTAGAGAAATCTGAAAATATTTTGCTTTTCAGTTAAATTTATGGGTAATAAACTCTCCCACATTTAGAGTAGGTCCTTATGATTACTAAATAAACAATACCTACAATAAAAACTTTGTTAGTATTGTTTAAAGGGCACCAGCTAACTKATTTCATCAGGCTTATTTAAAAAGTCTTGATTGATAAAGAATCACAAACCATAAACATGTGCATTCATTGAACATAAAAAATGTAATTAGGCTTTTTTGTGCTCACTTAATTTTAACAAGCCTAAATCCTGAAACATTTTAATCTTTTTTTTTCCCCCATGCATCATGTCTATAAATTTCACTTTGCCTTATTCCACTGGTGTCATAAAATACGATTACTTTCTACTACTGCCCCGGAGGTCCGAAGAGTGAAATATCCAAGATGACATCAAGATTTCCCAGGCATCTGTTTCTCTTCCCTCTCTGTCAGCCATGATGGTTCTATTGCCAGGGTCTTCAACTTGTCTCTCCCAGGCTTTGGACCCTAGAACTCAAAACAGTCTTACCAAAGTTTACACACATGTCCTAGGTCACACACACACACACACACACACACACGCATACACACACACACACACACACACACACA
>NW_013952433.1:976618-980351 GCF_001266775.1 Austrofundulus limnaeus | reverse complement strand
GTCATTAATCTTGGTTGTATTTTAAGGAAGTATGCACTTTTTCATGTACATCTTCTTGAAATCTTTTCCAACTATAAAAAATGAATTAATACTAATAAAAAACAAAGAAATATCTCAATTTGAGCACACATGCCCTCTATTATAGAACATCTTTTGTTACCAAGTCTTTTTCAAGAAATACTCAACAGATTGCTTTTTTAGAACTGTGCATCATTAAAGAGTCTGTCAAAAGAAATCAAAGCATTTAATAAAAACATATCAATACAATTCACAGCCTCTTGCAGACCCTCTGATTTTTTTTAACATCTGCTTTTAAGAGCTGGGTTTTACAAGACGAATTCCATCCATAACACCAGTTAAAGAAAATGACTACTGCAGCTATGATTAATACCCATGTGTTTCATTTTCTGCTTTGCTAATTACTCCTTCAGAGGATCTCTCCTGCAGTTTGTCCCTCCAGCCATTATTTACATGCAGAGCCATGATACTTTACATAACCCCACTACTGGGCTCAAAAACTGAAAACAGCTGATGGACCTAATTCATTTACTTACGAGTTAAAGATTTAAAAGCTATGGTTGAAATGATACACCGCACTTCATATTACTTATAAAAAGCGGCAGGAATGAAGCACACACAAGTGGATGGATGAATTTCATTCTTTCATTGRGGGTTTTTAAAAATAATTAAAGATTATTTTAAGATTTTCCTGCTGCTTTAATGGGGGGAAAAACTCAACAAAAGCCACCCCCTGAACTGCTCGAGGTTCAGTAAAAGGATTTGATTGAAATAATTAATCAGACAGTGACAGTTTTACAAACCATGCCATGCATGAGAAATGAGATTTTTAAAAGCTGAAGCATAATAGATTATGCACATGGTCACTGACATCTGCCATGCTGTATTCTCTAGCCTGCTTGACTGAATAAGTGCTTTTACCTCTATTTTAGAGGTGAGTCAGTCTTCAAATAGAACTAGATGTCAATCAACACTACAAAAGTTTCCATGGCAACTGTGGTCCAGTCAATGATTGCCCCTACTATTTTTTTGTAACACTGTAAAAGAAATCACATATTTCATTGACTTAGTATGGATCTTTTTGGCACCTCAGAGATTCTTTATGTGATGTAAAGGTCCTTGTTTTCCATTGAGGAAACATGACTAAAACCACTGGTAAATGTATTAAAAACCCTGCAAGATCTAAAATAGTAAAAGAAAACAACAAGTATGTCTACTACATTATGATCACTGTAGATGATAAATCACATTAAAACATTAAAAAAATCATTAGCTACTTGAAATATCAACCTAGATATTGGTTAAAAAATTAAAGATGATGTGGGTGTTGTTCTTCCAAAGGAACAAAATAATTTCAGCAGTGCTGTAGAGAGCAAAGTACCTGTCTATCGAATCACATCAGTACCTGTTTGGAGCTTATTATAGTCCCCCTTTCAGGTTCAAATTTTGCATGCTTCTCATGTCTTATCAATGATTTAGAATGACCTGATTCACTTATTTTTGCTCCTTTATCTTGGAAAAGGCATAATGCTCGAGTGAAAGAGACGGAGATTGGAAGAGAGTAAATTATGTGTGGTGGAGTGAGGTACTCAAGGAGATGGAGTCTAAGTGAGTCAACTGCTTCCAAGCAAATATATGTACTTCTTTGTAAATTAGAAAAATAAAGCTGCTTTCTCAAGGTTCACACATCTTTCTCAGCTCCTCTTATTTTTTTTTCATTCTTGCTTTTTCTCCCACTGCCTTTTTTTCTTTTTCTATTCTTGCTGACAGAGTTACTAAAAACTGGCAACCTTTTTCTTTCTAAGCTTGAACTTTTGTGTGCAGACAGAATATGGAGTATAGCTTTTATTTTTGGTGCYACTTTTTGTTCAATGAGATTAGGAGAAGGTGACTTTTATCCCCAGGGAAGAGAAAAAGAGGATGCTCTTATAGGCTCACAGAGTGCAGCAATTGGTTGAGGAAAAATTGGGAAGAAGGGGTCTAAAATGAAATCTATTGCATAGGGACCCATTTGCTCAGTAAATGATATTTGTATTTAACTCTGCTTACGAGGATGAAATAAGGTAAAGGATATTATAAAATGCAGAGATGCATTATGAGATATAAATAATAGACCCATGCACCCAGATGCAGTAATTTAAGGCCTAGTTTCTGTGCTTAATTTCCTCTTCAGTGAATGAAATGACCCTTGGTATTAACCTTCAAGAGCAGAGAGAAGATGCTTTTCTTAAGTGCTGGAAATAGAGAATAATCATCACTAAATTGCACAGTCACTGAGGACAGAGTTTTGTGCTGAACTGTGCAGGGTTACTCCACCTGACTGGGTGATTACTGTGAGCTGTGTACATCAAGGTAAGCAAGCTCTCAGCTAAATTCCCCCCCTTTGGCAAAGATGATCAAAATGCTCGCGTTCAGCAAATCTGACAGAAACACTGCCTCCATTTCAAATGAGTCCAGCGGGGACACCTTCCTGCTTCTGAATCAGCCCTTTGGGTCACAGTGAGTTGGGACATAGGGATGCTTTAAAATTGTGATTAGCCCCTAAGGTCAGAGAGAGAATGATCGCTTGTCCACCTTGAGGTTCGGCTCAATATACTATTCCCTGGTGAGTGTTCTGCTCTCCTTCATTCACCTTCTTCCGTGCCCACAAGCACAAAGAGGGTTTAAAGAGCCTTTGTTTGAGTGATTGCACACATTGCTCTAACTAATACTCCCTGTGTAAACTAAACTCCCTGTGTGCTTAAATAAAACTGAACAAGAATAGGATGAATATATGAAATATAGTAAATAATGCAAATACAATAAGCCGAAAGAAGCTGACTCAGTGTGCTGTTATATTTAAAATGTCTGATTTTAATATGTCTTTATTCATTCAGTGTCTGTGCTGATTTTCAATATCTCCACTTTAGTTACAACATTATTACCTGCTCATAAATGTCAACCCCTTCAGACGTTTACCTGTATAATGAGCCTCAAAAATCCACAGTACCCTAACTGCGCGGGGGTGGGCTTTCTGTTGGTCGCAGAGATGACAGCACCTGCAGCGGAAATGAGGACGGAAGAACTTATTTCTAGTGGCAGACTGGGTTGGAAGATGTTTTTTTGATGTTATTTACTGATTTTTTTAAATGTCCTGCAGGCTCTGAAATGCAAAATAAAACTGAAACTGAGTTTTTGAAAAAATCTGTAAAACTTRTAAAAAAATCTGTGAGATTTGTCTACATGTCCATGTTCCTGCAAAATGACAGAAAATCTGTATAAATTATAGACATCCTGTACAACTTGACACGTATGTCTGGTGGGTTTCTCACCAGTTCAACTGGATTGCTGTGTTTAAGTCTTTTAAAAGTGTGTATAAGTCAGTCCAGTAAGATGCTGCAAGCAAAGCTATTTCAAATGAACTGAAGAAAAAGAGTGAAAAGTTAAGTTACAGGGGGCTCATGTATTTTTCCAGGCACATACAGGAGTTAGACAATGAAACTGAAACACCTGGTTTTAGACCATAACATCCCTTTCAGACAGCTTCCTATTGCATCCACAGTTAATCATGTTGGATGTGGTTCATCCTTCTTGGTGGTATGCTGACATTACCCTGAATACTATGGCTCGATACATCACAAAGACTTGCTCACATTAAATTGCAAAGCAGCATGTACTTTATTAGCAGATGCGTCTGATAGGTTTCTGTCAAAATTACCTGGAAGGTGCTGCTCAC
>NW_013952433.1:972892-976523 GCF_001266775.1 Austrofundulus limnaeus | reverse complement strand
TATTCATTCTCATCTATTTTTTGGATTTGCACAGGATGCAGTGATGTGGGGTGGCTCAAGTCATGCTAACAAATGACAAAACAGGCAGAGCCGATCATGGTTCAGGCCCCCTGACTCGGCACTGCACAGACTTGTCCTCCAGCGAGAGCCCTGTGATACATCTCCCTGGCTGTTTTCTGTTAACTCGGCTCTTTCAAGGCCATCCATTCCACCATGCTGCTTGATGTCGCAGCAAAGTCTTACAAGTCAGCCCCTCCTTCACCTATTTTCACAATACATATTATAGATACAATTTTTCCCTTCTTTCCTTTCTTTCTTGCACCAGTTTTCTTTGGCATGAATCAAGGAGGGTAATAGTCGTCTTTTTTTTTTTTTACAAAGCAAAAACTTCACCATCCAATTGTCCCTGGCWTTTCACAGAAGATATCACAGAAAGAGAGATGAGCCAATGTATTGTTCCCACCTCTTGATTTAGTCCTGATGGTTGAGCACATCTCAGATGCTGACCGGCCACTTTCCTTTKCTCGGTGATTCCTTTTTTTATTGCTCATTCAACAACCTCCAGCAATGAAGACCACACTATGGCAAGATGGTCTGCATCGTTCGCTGTTCGATGGCTGTCAGGCCACTTTATCATTCTCCTGCTTTGGTCAAGAGAGTAGACTGGCAGACTTTAAATCTTTCTTTCTGACCAGCAGGTCAGATTGCAGATCCAGATAAAAAATATAGAAAAGAAAACACATGCAGGCAGTGTTTTTTTTATTTATTTGTTTATTTTTTTGCTAAGATTTTTAAACAGAACATTCAATGTCATACAGTATTGTGGGATCTCACGAAAAGTGTTAATTCTGAGAGAGTGTGTTGTAATTGACTCAGAGTCATTATCACGTCAAACTTGAGCTCAGTATTGCAGGGTCTGGGTGAAGTTGGGCCCAGACTGCCAACTCACAAAGATGTAGACGTAAACTCAAAATTAATTTAGAGTAACTAAACCTGAAATAAACTTTTCTGTCTAATCAGTGTAATTACCATAATATATTTTCTCATTTTGTCTGGCCCAGGTATACACTTTTGACAAATACCAATAAAAAATGTTTTGTTAATCTATGATCTGACATGTTGATGAACCTGTTCCACAATCTCACCATATCTCCAATATATCCAACTTCACATGGTTCCCATCCCATAWCTGCATATAATGCCAGTTTAGTTRCAGATGTTATGTTTTTCCTGTTGGTGCGGTGTGATCTTTGTAGATTGACTCCGTATTTGCTCTGCCTTCCGGATTGTTGGTGAGGAAAGCATGTTTTATCCACATCAAGTTCATCCATCATTGACATTTTTTTTTCTGCTGCAATTTCAGCTCTCAGCTGCTGTTGCAACTTTAGCAGGTAGGGCAGTTCACCCATTTCTTTTTATTATTATTTTTATTCACTTATTTAAGACTGACAGCAGAAGATTAAATTTGTCCATCTCACCTAACCGCCCTTTTGACAGAAGCTTAGTTTTGAAAAGACAATTCCCTCAAACAGCCAAAGATCAATACACAAGATAGCTCATRAGTAGTATGTTCCTCGGGTCACAAATATATGATCCTGAACACACACAAACAGCTCAAACTGAAATGAAAAACTACCCATAGGTAGTTAATTTTAATTTAAATTTCAAAATGAAATAGTCATTTTTACATTTTTAACTATAGGACAAATTATGAGTAAAAATACATTTTACTTATAATAGAGAAAAATCTAAATACCTGCATGGATGTGTGTCCCTTCAGACAGGTGTTAAACTATTTTGCTGCATGAGGAAAATTCTTCTTCCTCACAGCAAAGATTAAAAGGGGAACGCTCTCTACAGTCATTTAAAGGTGTCGTTAAACCTACCTTTAAGTGTAACTTCTCCAGGCTAAAATAATTAAATGCTTCCTTTTCTCCTCACCTTCTTCAACTTTCAACATGACCATAAAAGAATCCATTAGAGAAGGGTTCTCCTGTCTGCTCATTTATCCAGAAAATCTGCTCATCATCCTTCCGTCAACAACTCTGATGACAAGGAAAAACAATGAGTGTACAGTTCTCAATTTTACACATAATGAGCTGACACTAAGCACAATATCGTCCACCTAACGAGCTCGTAAAAGCAATAAAGCAACAGACTGGAGGCAGGGTGTAAAGGATGGGATGGATGTCTAAGGCTGGATAAGTGTTGAAATGAATTGAAAAATAAAATAAAATTAACACAACTTAACGTATTTAGAAGTACTGCAAAGGTTGAAATAATTGTAAATACTTACAGACAGTATATTAATATATTAAAATTTTGCTGAAGAGTTTTGGTCTAAAGAGGTTTGGTCTAATGCAACAGTTAAGTGACTTTTCTCATTCTATGTTTTGTATCAGTTTTAAAGTAAGAGGTTTTCACTGATTTTTGTTTGCCATCTGTTTCATTTCATAGTTTTTGTCTATTTTTCCTCTCCTTACTGTGTGCGTAGGCGTATTGATTCTTGAAACAAATAAGAATGAACAGTTTTAGAGAAAACAAATATTACTTTTCATCAGGGGGGTGGAATAATACTGAACAGTATTTGTCATTGCATGTGTTTTGTGATTGTGAAGAATGTATGGGCATGCTGTTCTGCCTCAGTTTGATTTGAAGTGAATTCTTATTTTGATGGCATGTTTGCTGGTGATACATCTAAGTAAATAAATATATATTTATCAGGCAAAAGTAATGAATGTCCTAAACAATCCTTCAGTTTGACCTTGTCTATTAATTCAACCTTGTCCTCATGTTGCAAATATATGATCTGGTGCGTTCATTCTCACCACCATCTTGATTCACTGAACCCTGTCAAGTTTTTTTTTTTTTTTTTTTTTTTTTTTTGCTGGTTGATGGGTTAACCCCCCACAATCAAGCACTCTCACTTTTTCTTTCTCACAGTCTTATCTGGTCACCCAGGTGTATGAGATAGGAGCCACTGTGCAGCGGTCCGTGTGTAATGGTAGTCTACGTCGTGTGCTCAGTCACCCTGCTGTTTAACAGATGCTGTGCTTTATCTCAAGCAGACTGTGGTTATTACAGTGAGAGACGGAAAGAGACACTGGTCCTCTGGGTAAATGTATACTGGGTACGTGGATAAAATCAGTAATTAACACTTCMTGTGCCATTATTATACTGCAACTTGTGCATGTGGCTCACTAAAGTGCACGCTCACACACCTTCTGCACTAGATTATGACTTTTACAGTACTGGTGTAGCTGGATCATTTATTACGAGTTGAACTAAGAAAAAGTTGACATTATAATACTCTATTTATGTGAGCTGATGCACAATATACAGGATTCTTTGGACTTTATACATAAAAATTATATCAATTTTGTTTGTGATTGCAGAATTGAAGATAAATAAAAAATACTTTACTTTTGGTTAATCTGAGCTTCATGTTTTGTGTACTTTGATGTTGTCATGCATGTTCAGTTATGAGCAAACAGAATGTTGTGCAACATGTATAAAATAAAGATTGTTCATTCCCATACATTAAGCTTAGGGGACTGTGAAAGACAGCATGTGTAAATGTGTATATTGTGATGAATACAACATTTGCTTCTGTGCATTTATATATATATAT
>NW_013952433.1:968731-972782 GCF_001266775.1 Austrofundulus limnaeus | reverse complement strand
ATATATATATTGTATGTATAATGTCAACCCTTGCATTAAAGGAGCAAGCAACCTAATCACTAGCTATATCACATATCTACAGTATATGTTATTTAAGTCCCAGAAATTTTGTCTCAAATATTGTATAATTAGTAGGACATACCTTTATTAACAAGTACAGCAAGTGTAACAGGAAAACACAAAATTAAAATATTTTATTGTATCATTTATTAAACAAGACAATTAAACAATTACTTAAAGATTTTGTGCCACAAAATAAAAACAATTATGACAGTAAATGCATCACTTTACTGATCATCAAGCAAATTAAAAGTAAACAGTTATTGAATGTTATTAATATTTTTGTTTAAGATTAATTTGTATTTGTGCTTTGTCCTGGCTCTTTAAAACCTTAAACCATCAACTTTTTTGTAAACCACAACAAGGCAGATAGTTCAGAGAGAAAGTCAAGTGTTTTGGCAGCTATTTCCTCACAAACACTAAAGAAATGTGATACTCACCACCTGAGGGTAAAAACTAAAAAAATGTTTTTTTCTGCACAAGTTCAAACACACATGAAACTTACAATCACACACATGCAAACCTCACAGAACACACACTCACTGTTGTCAGAAAGCACATTTTGCACCTAGATACATAGCTGTGCCCAGATAAATTCATCATATTGAGGTATTATGCTGCTCGGAGTGCTGGGGATAACTGCATGCACCATTCCTCATTTGTGTTTTATTTCCTACTAAAAATAAGCTCGAAAATAAATAAGTCTCAGCTCTAAAGAGACCTAAGCTGCTGGTAAGGCTCTGCGAATTCCGGTAGACAGTTCAGGAAATTTTGAGAAGATTGGACGTCTTATCTGCTCTCGGGTCAATTTAATTGTGAATATGGCTTGTCATTCCATTACACTATATTTGAGCAGCATCGCATGACACGGTGAGGACAACTTAAATGGGGCGAGGTGATATGACAAATGCAATTCAGCTCAAATGACTTATGTTGGATACCTGATAAAAAAAATTAGGCTTAGATGTGCCCTCGAGTGTTATGATTGGCAAATGTGTGGGAGTGCATCTCTACATCAGCAGGATGCCAGTTAGGGTCAATAGGGAGAGTGAACAAGCCTGGCAGGCAAACAAATCTTCATACCATGCTTACCACATTAAATTGGAAGACCTCAATAAAAAGGATGCAGTGTGAAACTTAGGAACATTGTCAGTCATTATCAGTATGTGGTTCTCCAAGTTTCTGAGTGAGAAAATTGTTTATGTTCACGCTCACTATGTGTGCTCCTTGTCTGCATCCAGCTGGCTTCATAGWAAAATGTAAAATAAAAACAGAAGATGCTTTCATCATGCAAATAGGGGAACAAAATCTGTGCATTTTTTTCCATGACATGCTGGATGACATTTAAAATAATGTATATCAGTGGGAGGTCTATTTCCGGCTTGTGCACTACAAATCTATCATTTGCAGCTGTGGGATTCGCCYCCCAGTAAGGTAGAAAAAGAGGACTGATGGTGTGCAAATCTCTATTTTAAAACAAGCCATGATGGTTTCCAAACACATCCAAGTCATTTTTAAGTCTAAACCTACTAAAGAACAAGTGAAAATCATGGCAAATATTAAGTGTGTGTGTGGTTGGGAGACTGCCGTGCATTGGTGCTGGAACAGCAGAAACTCAGGCCAAAACAAACACAGCCAAAACTGAAACTGAAACCTAAGGTGCAAGCCTTTCAAACAGCTCATAAATCTTTCTGTCTTGGATAAAACAGAACAATTTGGAAACCAGTCTTATCTATCTGGTTGTGAGAGTTTCTTTGGCAGAAGAATGTGGTCCATTCAGAGGAAAGGTTAAAAAAATGCACTTTCGCAGAGACTAGCATGTTTGAACACACCCAGCTGTCCRAAATCTACTTAAATACAAAACCAATTTAAGGTACGCAGTATGGGGCACAGAGTGAAAAATGAAATGTTGAAAAATGTCACTAACATCACTTTCACTTTCTGAGGGTAAACTTATTTCTCCAAATGTTTTATTTTTTTTTATTTCACTGTTTTTACAATTGTTCATTTTAAAAATGTTAAATTTAACATTTTTACAATTTTTTACATTCCATTTTACACTTGGCACCCCTTTACAAAGAAAAAGAAAAACAGGTTATCAATATGCTGCAGGCAACAAACTTGTGAATTTCATTAAAAATTGTTTTGTGTAAAAACATTTTATATTTCCCAGACTTCTAAAATATACATCGGAYTAAAAGTTACTTTTATCAGTAACACAACTGCTTTGAAAATTACAAGTATTTGAAATTTGAAGAACAATCTAGTAGTTTTTCAACAAACTCCTTCTATAAAGTTTGCATATTTTGGACTTGTATCAAGATGAATAAATACAAAGTGTACTGTATGGTCAAAGAGTGAATGTGTTTGTTAAAGAAACAAAATAAATTGAGTAAAAATTCCACCAAGAGAGATGGCTGTGGTTATAATGTGCGTGCCTGTGTGTGTACTGGTGTGTGTGAAGACCTCCGAGCCATTTGGTTTTATAACCTGTTCAATGCAAAGGAAGGAACTGTCTATGGAAGAGCTCTGCATCCTCCACCACCTCATTTTCTGACCCTTAACCTACCTCTGAAAGGATTCTTTACGTGCATAAAAGCACCAACTTCAAGCAGAAACTCTGTTTATTCCTGATTTTTCTTTCCCTCTTATTGCCTTACCCTGTTTTTCCTGAGACTGATCCGCGTGAAATCTACACAGCTTTCAAATATCTTGTGAATGAAGAGTATGTTTCCTTAGGATTGCCTGGCATAATGGTTGAAATCTCACAGCAATATGACTCAGGAACCAGCAGCATTTCACTGGCGGTAAGCTGGGAAAGAGTCCAGACTCTTGCACTTTATATACCCTCTTGACAAAATCTGATCCATTTTTCAGGGCTTATAGAAGGTGTCAGCAGACTGCTGTGACTTAAAAGTTCACATATAAACGGGAGATGTGAAGAAATGTGGATTTTGCACCCATGTTATTAGTGCAGGTACAAGTTTAGATGACATAGTTTCCAAAGATTCRACAGTAAAGTAATGTGATGCAGAAGCAAAACCAAAATGGTTATGAATTTGTGAGTGCAAATACTAAAATATACTTGCAAAAAAATAAATCAATAAAAATAAAACTTATTGCAAATGGCAGTTATCTAGTATTTAACTTTAACATTTAGAGTAACACGCTGGCAGCATAACAAAGTTTATGTCTTAAACAAGGTCAGGCAGTTTAAAAGGTGGTAAAAGTCATAGAATCAGACTCAACATTTTTGTTGACAACTTAAAATCCTAAAACTTATAATATTGAGATTCTGATTCTCACATTTTCAAATCATACATACAGTATTCTATGCATTTATCAGACTTTTACACATTTTTCAAGATATTCAATTCCCATCACCTTTTTATGGGRTCTGTAGATTTTGCAGACTGCATGTAATTTCCCATGCATATTTCCACACAACACCTAAAGGATAAAATGTTATAATATTGTATTTTTATACTTTTATAATCTGAGAACAATCAGAAATGCTCAGATAATATAATATTGTTTGTCATTGAGATCCACGATCTGATTGTTTTCAAAGTCAGTATTGCCATATACATGATGAGTTATTATAGCTTTTTAATACATAAACAATATTTGCTCTTGGTTAATTACTTGAAGGCAATATAGCACTTAATTTGTTTGAGAGAACAACTTTAACCTGACAGCATGCTGAAACAATATAAAAGTGTATACAAGCAAAATAATAATAATACTCTAACAGTGCAATAGAAAAGACTTGGAGAAAGCTGGATGTCAGTGTCATGGTTACAACTGATGCCATCTAAGATGGTTCCCAGTTCTAAACAGATTTTTCTTTTAGCTTAGTTTGCATGTTCACTCTTTGTATAGGTTTACTTCAATTATCTGTCTTCATCTCACAGTCCAAAAATTTGCTGCTGATATCAGATTTAATTGGGTCCAGAAAATTATAAAGTGAGTGAGAAGATAATATATATAT
>NW_013952433.1:955537-968707 GCF_001266775.1 Austrofundulus limnaeus | reverse complement strand
GTTCCCCTATTAGTGCTTTAGTGCTTTAGGGGAGGCGGCACAGTGACAGTTGGTAGAGCTGATGCCTCTCAGAAAGAAGGTTTCCGGTTCAAATCCCGGCCCGGGGACCTTTCTGGGTAAAGTTTGTGTGTTCTCTCCGTGCATGCGTGGGTTCTCTCCGGGTACTCCGGCTTCCGACCACACACCAAAAACATGAATGTTAGTTTAATTAATAACTCCAAATTGTCCCTAGGTGTGAGTTAGATTGTGAATGGTTGTTTGTCCCATTTGGCTCCATGTGTGTCCCTGTGATMGACTTGCAACCTGTCCAGGGTGTACCCCGTCCCTCGCACTGTGACTACTGGATATGGGCACCAGTGACCCTGAAAGGAAGAAGCGGGTATAGATGATGGATGCATGGATTTTATCATTTTATTTATAAGACAGTGAGCAGATGCCATAACGCTAAAGGGAAACTCAACAGAAACTTGTCTTTTTTTGATTAATAAGTATTTTACACTGTCTTAGGCATTAGCCTGACATGTGAAAGCTGATATAAATGGCTTGCAGTTCATGAAAGTAAAGTCAGCCATCTATGCAAGTTAATTACCATAATTTACAATGATGTCATTTGAAAACAGGCTTACAGTGTAGAGGCTGCCAGCTGTGTACTCAGCTGAATCCAGAAGAAGYTTTATAAAATTAGTTTCCAAATACCTGTAGAGCTACAACACATTGCCTAATTACACTTTGTTCCACTACTTTGGAATTAAATTAAAGGTCCAGTGTCTTTTAGGGCAGACATTTGTTGCAGTGTTAGTCTTGGGTTTAATTAGAAAGTGCATAAGTCTGTGGATTACCTCRGATTGTCTTTGACTAAGCTTGAGTGATTGAGCTATGGTTGTCTGTAACATTTTGGTAAAAGTAGAAAAAATACATATTGAATACAAGTATTTTGCATTGTGAAACTGAAATTTGAGATTGTTAGTAAATGTGATTTCTACTGTAATTTAAAATTGCTCAATATTTGCTGAAAAGTTTTAGCTTAACCAGTCTCTTTCTTGTTGGTGTGCTYAAGTTTAAGCTCATGTTTCATAACGCTGCTTGACTGATAGTAGTTACTTTAAGCACATCAAGTTAAAAGTCTCAGAATGAGTCAGTTAGACTGAGGATTACATCAAGGGATTAGCCACAGGCTTGGCTGTAACGATCGTTAGCCAATTAACTTAATCATTCTCAAGCCTCGGAAACATAACAGCAGACCATATTGATTTGCTTTGGTTTGATTTTCCCTGTTTTTTTTTTGTTTTGTTTTGGTTTTTTTTGGTACTCTCATTTCTTCACTGGTGCATCTATCACCCATGTCTCACACGTTTTCTAGCATTGACAGGACTTCCTTATAGTCTACCGCTGATGCCATTGTAAGGGTCTTAGAGTCCATGCTTCGACACAGAAAGTGATCAGAGAATCTCACCTTATCAAGTTTTTCAAAAATACTATAACTCAGTTTAAGGAGAAAATAACTTAARGATGCAATCATAATCAATTACATCAACAGTACAGGCTGACTTTGTCTCCGTAGTAGATTGCCTATGCACATGTACTGTGCAAAACATGTAGAAACATGTGTAGAAAGCACAACCTATACACACATCCTCCTGAATGCTAGATTATCCCAGAGGCATCWTCTTTATGCAAGCTGTCAAAAGATGTCTCACAGAGAATGTTATTTGAAGTGAGAAACTCCACCAAGGATGTTGCAGAATGGCAGGGCGAAGCTACWAGGGATTTCCAGATCCAGACTGACAAACAGGTGATAGCTAATCATCTAGACAATGTGGTGGTCAATAAGCTACAGGAGGGCAGTTGAGAAAGATTTAGCAATCCCGAGAGATTGTTTRACCAAGAAGGAGCACGAGAAGCTCAATACAGTAATTACTAAGGGCTGAAAGAGAAAACAGAAAWGTTATGGAAAATCAAGGCCTCAGTGGTGCCAGTGGTCATTGGAGCACTTGTTGCTGTGACCCCTAKACTGAAAGACTGGCTCCAACAGATCCCAGGAACATCTGGTGTCTCTGTTCAAAAAACCTCAGTCCTAGGAACAGCTACTGAACAGAGTCCTCAAGATCCACAAAAGCACAAATGACATTTACAACATGCCTCTATGTCCGTGCAGAAATAAAAAAAAAAAACCTACCCCTGTTACACTTTGGCTCTTGCATAATAAGTGTCATCAGTGAAGCATATAATGTCAAAAGATGCACACTCTTGGCTCTCTGRTTTTCTTGAACTATGGATRCAGTAGAAAAAAGCAGACAACTGGAAATGAAAAAAAATACATGCTCTGAAATATTCTTCTGGTCACCGAAAAGCACTCAAATTTCCACATGGTCTGCTCAGGTTGGTGTGAATATGACTCATGTGCACACAGTGCAACATGCAACAAATCAACACACATCAAATACTGTAGCTTTTTCAACTACAACTAAGGTGTCATACTGCTAATAATCTGATGCTATTATGAGAACAACCTTCCTGAATCTCATAGTGAAGATACAGTTTATTTCAGGTGTTTTGGCATAACCAGCATCTCATCAATTTTCTATTTCTTAGTCTAGCGATCTGCATGAAACGAGGGAAACAGAATGAGTTTCTTTATATATTAAGAAAGCAGTGGTCATGCTGGCAAAGCTATTAAGTCATTTTGGTTTAAGTTAGATTGAAATCTAATACAAAGGCTGTTGCTGCAGTTATTAAGTAAGACATTTGTGTTATACATAATGACAGCTGTTTCTCCTTTGCAGAGGTATTTGTTGCTGTCATGTCGACATTATGAGACCATTAACCCATTATAAAATCTGATTTACCTTTAAAGGTGGCTGTTCATCCACATTAAACGCTTGYTATTCAGCACACTCTTATTACCACCTGCTCCTGACAACACCARTTAAAGATCTTGATACCCCTGCTCAGCATGCAGCCACCTCTAACCCTTTTACAGATAAACATCTGATGCTTTCAAAGTCCCTCCTACGGATGGAGCTAGATCTGAAGGTAAGGTTCAATGCATGCATTTCAGAATGTCATGCAAGGTGCGTGTTTGTTGTATGACAGCAGAGAAGCGGACAATGTAATTTGATGGACCTCTCTAAAGACCACAGTGACCCCTGCTGGACTGGTCAAACTGCTGGGCTAAAAGAACTTTGAGCTTTGCACAAAACAGGCGATAAACAGGGGGAATAATTCAAATACCATCCCCTGAAAGCACATTATCTTGGAGGAGGTCAGCGGGGTCAAAGATAATTCATTAGGATTCAGTAAAGTATTTAATCTGTTCTATCGATTGTGGTAATGCAATTGATAATGCTCACCACTGATATTTGGGAGCTATTTGTTTATTGAAGTGATTAAAGACATGTCTTTGCTCTAGGACTAAAKAGAAAAGAATGAGTTAGAGTCACATTAAGCACAACCCATAGTTTATGTTGCTCATGTTCAGTTCCCTTTCATCATGTCCCATGCAGATTAGATAAGATGGAGAGTAAAAACTCTCATTCTGCTTCTTAGCAAAAAAGCTGTGATATATTACAATGCCAGTTATCAATTGATATTTTTAAAGCTTTCAAAATACACTCAAGAGTTTTTTAAAAGAGACCCACAAAAGAAAATCGAAGTGAAAGTGAAATAGCACAATCCGTATTTTGTAAAAGTATTTCTACAAGAAAAAAACACCACCATCATAAAATGATGATGGAGATTACACATTTCTTAAACTGATGAATAATGCATAGGTCTCAAAAGTATACAAAAAAATCTTATCTTATCACTACAGTACTATTCAAATGACTGTCAAGGTCTAACATACTGACAACAATGAGCAGCTTGATCAAATGTGACCTGACTTGTTGCTAAATGTGTAATTGTGGCATCAATCATGGCAACAAGGAAGGGGTGAAAAGTTACTGGATGTTACTTTCCAGAGACAGCTAATGTGTTAACAGTAATTGCTAACAGATTTTAGTGACCTTAGAAGTTGTTTCTTTTCATTTACAAATATGTATTTTTTTTTTCTTATTCGGTTAACAAAGATGTGTTTTTAAATATTTCTTTTTTTACATTTAAATCATTCAGTTGGGTCTATATAAAGTGGAACTGCAAAGCTTTGGTCTGAGTTCCTCCTTACTGTAACTCCACAAGACTTTCACCCCTTTTCTGAGGTGCATCTCAGATCAATTCGTTTTAAGTCTGTTTCTTTAAATTCAAGGGAGGCAGTCCATTCTAGTTTGATAGAGGGGGCTACGGTGATCGAGCAGCAAAGAAATGTTTTATTTAAAATTTATTAAGATGTCAACAAAAGAAGACTTGTCCATCCAGCCTTACCTGTTAGTCWGTCTGACCCAGAGCCAGAGGAGAATTAGGATGACCAAACTGTAGTTGGTAAGTCCTGACTTATTTCCATTTTCCTCACAAATACTGTGATGTAAAAATTCAGAAAATGTCAGAGGAAACTAAGAGGTTTAAAAATATAACCCAAACAGAATATGAAGATGTCAATGCAGGAGATGGATGGATGGATGGATGGATGGATGGATGGATGGATGGATGGATGGATGGATGGATGGATGGATGGATGGATGGATGGATGGATGGATGGNGATGGATGGATGGATGGATGGATGGATGGATGGATGGATGGATGGATGGATGGATGGATGGATGGATGGATGGATGGATGGATGGATGGATGGATGCTCAGGCTTGGCAATCAAGCATGTAATGAGTCAAATAAGTGTCTCTACACATTTTCTCCAGTTTTTTTTTTATTTCTTTATATTTAATGGATCTCYAATGAGTCTGAAGCAGGAAAGTCTMTTTTTCMGCTACTTTTTTCCCCCAAAAAATCTTGTTATCTGGGTCAGATAAGATACTGCAATGTTCTTTCACTGGTGATGGAGAGATTTTTCTTTCAAGAAAGCTCATTCACTTTCTAACGTCAGCTGTTTTTTTATTTGTAAATTAAACTATATGTGCACAGTACATACTCTGACAGAACATCTTGCATTGTTGATGAAACCCTGAAAAGAATTGTCAGGTGAACAAGTTTACCAACTGGAAGCAAATTAACATTCAGACCACTCAGCTCAGTGCTATAATTTTCACATGGCTTCAGATGAGGATCAATTATGGGGTTAGGATGACTGCCCATCACAAAAACAACATGCATATATCTTTTGTATAGAGTCACAGAATGACAAATAAACACTGCTTACGCACTGACACAAGTGAGCAGCCAATTACTCATTAAATCACACTCACAAGCCATTTGCAATTGACTACATTATTTTCTCTGCAGGGTCTCCAAAATGTTGTTTGGATTGTACTTTCGAACATAATTTTCAAACAGAACATGTAAAAAGCATTCCAAATTATCTGGGAGTCACAACGCGATAGATGCTTGTTTTAGTGCAATGTTAGATAATGTATTTTAAAAAAATGTCAGCCAACAAC
The DNA here is from genome assembly GCF_001266775.1 of Austrofundulus limnaeus. Lineage (NCBI taxonomy): Eukaryota > Metazoa > Chordata > Actinopteri > Cyprinodontiformes > Rivulidae > Austrofundulus > Austrofundulus limnaeus. The sequence goes on along the minus strand of NW_013952433.1, from coordinate 963,220 downwards.
ATAAAAACAAGAAATAAAAACAGATAAAAAGGAACATAGGATACTTATTGGATAATCACATGAAGGGGTATACTGTCAGGGTTAATATAACCAACTGAAAAGAGAAATGTAAAATTTTGTATTACTCTTTGTGAGCAGTTGAATCACATTTGCTTCATGTTGAAAAAATGGAGAACAGATTAAAACTCAAAATATATTTTTATTCCACCAGTTCACTCCTCGTGCATGACGTTGCTGGTTGACCCTACAGATTTGTTAGCATCTCCTGCTGACAAACTGAAAATGTTGAGATGTAGTCTGTTCTTGAGGCCCACGACACACAGGCCATTCACCTTTGTCCTAAAACGACTGTGCTGATGAACCTCGGGACTGTCATTTAAAACCACCATCTACTTATCTTGCACTTTTGAGTGYCACTTCAATTATGTCTTTGCCTTGGTGAGGTCTGTGTGCCATTATTCAGCATGATCTAAATTTAAATCTACAACATCTCCAACATGWGACACTTGTGCCTTGAAAGAGGTCAGATGTGCTGGCATGAATAACTTTCATTAATTCTGACACGTGGCTTTTTTGAGTACGAAATCACCCGGCGAAGCTAGTTACCTAGAAYTACACTGAAAAGGAAGGTGTTGGATATTTCAGTTTCCATTCAGGGCCTTACCTTTAAAGAAGAGAAAATATTTTTTTTAAAAAAATAAATAGTCTGTGACAGCTTAAGTGGCATCCAAGCTAACATATTTATACTGTCTACTACTGTACAGTATATGACTTATCATTGGAGAGATTTTGAAACTCTCACTTAAGGACTATACATCATTTTGCTATGATTGAACATTTGAGTTATTCCTTTTGTCACTGGGGGCTATGTGATTTGTCCCGTCTTTGGTTTTCTTACTCCTCTTGAGAAGGAAAAAAAACACATTAATTTCCTCAGGGGACTGATGGATTGTGTTCACCTTCAACTTGCTAGCATTATTTATCTTTTTGTCCTGCACACTACATTTTCATCAAACTGTTTTCCACTATAATTTGCCACCATGTATCCCTCAATCAAGAGAGCGTGGTGTAATGAGACACTTACAATGAGGACAGATGTAATTCACACTGTCGGACTGTATTTATTGGACAGTCTTGTCTCCCCACATCCTAAATGTGAGCAATGAGATGCTCACTCATCCATCTTTATAGAAAAAAAYGAGACATCACTGCAGCTTTTAATATCTTTTTACACCCTATCAGATTGCACCTGCTGCTCAGTAACACACAGCAGCCTGGGAGATGCACTGCAATTAAGTTAGAAATCCTGTTGTAAAACTGATGTGTATATTTAAGCAAAAAAAAGAAAAAGAAATGTTCTTAATAATTTTTTAGTAAAGTTCATGCTTCTAAAAATAGAACAATTCTAATGTAGGCTCAGACATGCTTTTATCAAATCCAAGATTGGATCAGAGTTAAAAATAGAATGAATTTTTACACTCATAAAACTATCACTTTTTTCTAGGAAAGAGCTCTTGGATTCACTGTATGCTGCAATAACGCAGATCTAGACATTTTTCTAATGTACTAGATGTCTAATACCAGTGATTTTCTTTTCTAGTTTAGTAATCTATAATCCTGAATATCAGTAGGTGTTAGCATGGGTTGTGCTGGGCTGACAGTGGCTCAGCCCTATGACACTCACTTTTCAACAGCACAAGAGGCAGCGACTCACTCTTGACACAGCAGAGAAGGTTCCCCCCACTAGGTCTCAGTTCTGTCACATGTACTTATTTCTTAACAGGAATACTTAATTAAGCCAGCAACTCACTGTATTCATGATGTCACTGCTTTACTAGTGTGGCTATGGCAAATAAAACACATATTCTGTGTATAATGAAACAAAATATGTAAATATCCTGTGACAAAAATATTGTACAAAGTATTCATCAACTAGCTTGCTACAAGCATGTGTACATAATTTATAACTGTTTAAAAGGTCTGAACTGCCCATCATAAGTCTTATTAGGAATAAACACATTTATATGATCTAGAGCTTTTAAGCAGATACTGGATGTAACAATAGCAACTATTGTTTTGAYTTTATGCTCCACTCGGACGTGACCAAGCTGTATTTACCAACCAGATTTTAATAAAGTTATGACTCGCAGGGTTGAAATAGGACAAAGTGTGTGTCATTTGTGTACATAAAGTACATTTTATAACACTGGGCAGTTCTTTGGGACACCACCAAGCCAACTGGGTGCATTTCAGATGCATTCGTTTCTTATAGTTGCAAAGCATCCATTATTGSTTTAATTGTTCCTGCAGGAAGAGAGCYACTTCCAGAAGGTCAGAGTGGGCTGTTTTTGCTTGAACAACCCAGAGGACTTAAGATACCTGTGCAATGTTGACACACTAATATTAATGCCATCATAAACTCATTATTTCCCAGTGTCTCAGACCTAAGGGCAGTCTAATCTGATGCAGTGCAGAGGAGCATGGTCCACTTCTCCTGTTGTGTTGGTCAGCAAAGACTCTCCTTAAACATCTTATCTTATAACTACGAGACCAGGAGTGGGTGTTTATTTGTTTTCACAAGAGGATTAGGGCCAGTTCTAAATGTTATCGTTTTGCCCCATGCATGGGTGAGTAACAAAACTTARTCAGGAGAAAGAACTCCTTGAAGCCAACAGCAAAGGGCGAGCCTTGGATTAGTTGCCTTTCAGGTCATTGTGACCTGTCTAGTCTTGTTTGTTTTGTTTGTTTTTTTAAGTTCTGCTGCCATTGTTCCACTTTTCACTTCTCTGTGAAACATATGAAAATATTGAGAAATGTGAAAATAATGTTAAAACGTGCAATGAATGTTAATTTTAATCAAGTAAAATATCATGCAAGTATTTACCGTATTTATTCAAGTATAATACATAAAATTTAATCCATAAAGTCATCCGTAGAGTTGGGGGGTAGTATTATACCCTGATAAATATTTTACCTATGTATTTTAACTGAATCTGCTTCATTCACAAAATGCCTGAGTCCAGAGAGACCACATCGTAAAAAGCAGTTGAAACGAGCTTACCTCTTAAACTCCTCCGTGCTTCAGAGRGAGATAGTAACAGATCCAAGCAGGCGACATGATGTGAAAAAAAGGGGGGGAAAAGTTGTCCTGCACCTTAATAATGATAACGAACTAATGACATTAGCGTGTGACCAGGCCGCTCCTCGAACAACAACAAACACATGTTCGTTGGTAATGGCGCCCATCTACCGGTTTTCTGAAAAAAATTGTATCCCTGAAAAAAGTTTCCCCACCAGAGGGGGTGCTCATGAGTAGGAAGTAAGCTGCTTTTCCCCCACAAGATGGCCCAAATCTCATGCGAACTCTCTGACTTTTGTGTTGGCGCATCCTGGTGGACCATGTGTAAAATGCCAGAATTCATATGATGCTGCTACTGCTGATATACAGTATAAAGTATTTGTTGTCAAAATACCTTTTAGTACATATGTTGTTAAAATAAAATGAACAGTCCAGTGATCATTTTACTGATATGTATAAAGACTGCAAAGTCTGAAAAATCTTGAGGTCTGAATGAAATTTGAGGTAGTTTGAGGATAATTTTTTATGCTTTTTAAGCTCAAAAAAGGGGGAGTTGTATTATACATGACATCATATTATACACGAATAAATACGGTAGGTAATCAGTGTATGTATGAATAAAAAGCACCAACAGCACAGCAGTGTATTGTTAAAATACACATTTTGTACCTACTTTCAGTTAATGGTGACTGCATTAGGGGCAAACATAGAGCAATCGTTTCTGCAGTCCTGCTCCAACTGCAAAACAACCTCCCAAAAGCATTGCTGTAAACCAATGTGAGCAAGACAAAATAATACCCAATGTTGGTCTCAGACTCTCACATTTTCAGACATTGCATAATTACCTGAGCTATAAAAAAAACTAGAGTGCTACAGAGGGGTCAGTGTGGGTTTTATTTATATATTTTCTTTTTCTTTTTTTCTGCTTGAGTCTGAGTCCCATCTTTCCACTCTAAAACATGTCACTTTGTAACAAAGTGTGGAGAAAAGGTATTCAAGTGCAAGTTAAAAGAAAAAAAAAAGAAAAACTCAAATCTGCAAGTTCTGTTCAAAACCTAAGTATAAACTTCCTAATCAAAGGGTCAAGGAAAATTATTTASTCTTCAGTGGATACTTGTCCCTGTAAGCATAGTATACTCAAGGTTAATGTTAATTATATTTCAGAGAATTCAAAAATACAGACTGAAAGCATACTCATATTTTAATGGATAAAAGAAAATTAACAGCACTCGTGAATAAACTTATTTGTTTTAAAGATACATGAGCACTTTTCATTAGCAACTCAAATTAACATTAATAACAAATTTAAAACTTTTTTAAACATATTTAAGTTCAATCCGTTGGTGGATAAAAACCTCCTGCCTAAATTGTGCTGCACCCTCTGGAACTATTTAACTCTTTAGATGAAGAAATATTGTCACAACATAAATCTTTTATGTGATAAGCCTGTGCATATTCCTTTATCAAATTGTTCATCAATGGTTAAAAAAACATGAGTGACATGTACTGTACATTAAAAAAATGTAACATTTTTACATTCCAAATAGATCTACACAAGTTCAAATATATGCTGTTTTTTCAGGACTCTTTTTTCCTAACTGTACATTACCTACCACTTCAGTATATCCTTTCATCAGCTCATCACTCCCTGCATTTTGCTCACATTTCCACAAATCCTCCACACAGCACATTATTGTGCCTGTCTACTGCTGATGAAATACAAGGATAAAATGAATTAAAGCTTCAAGTATTTCTTCCAAACGCTTATGAGTTTGGCTGGTATATTACCATGTTTATACGACAGCCATGCTCCTGTAAACTCTGCTAAGCGGAACCAGAGACAGCCAGCCTATAAAACACGCTGCCCTCCCCAGATCCAACTATTTATGAGAATAAAAACAACAAGCCTTAAATCAGACCTCAAGGGGGCCAGAAGAATATAGAAACAGTTTTGTGTTTCACTTTCATAACAGGCTTCACTTTTGGTATCGTACATTGTATTTGATAAATATATAGAGGTATCGGGGTTTGCATGTAATGRTTTTTTTAGTGGCACTTACTTAAAAGAAAACCCCATCTGAAATTATATTTTAGAAAATCCCAATTTTTATTTGTTGTAGAGACCCTGCAACAGTTCTTTCATGTAAATCAGATGTTCAGTTGTAAATTCACTGAATGCAAACCCATAACCTTTGGTTTAAAGTTTAAACTAGGATGTTCTAAAACAGCTCTTACTCCATAAATATGCCTCTCTTTATCCTTTGGTTGTGTACAATATCTCTCACTTCTTGTCAAACTGTCTTGTGTTTAAAACAGGAGAAATGACGTGGTCATGCCTCAAAGCAGCTTTTGCCTGTAGGTGCACGGAGGTCAACATGAAACTGAACTTGTTATATTTGTTTTCTGTGTCCTGAGGGAATACCATCAATCAGAGGTGTGAGGAGACAAAATATAATAATAATTCTATGTTGAGAGGAAGGAAAAATGCCCCCTGTGCAAATACAGGCTGGAGTGGCAGTTACTTGCAAATAAGAACACTGAGAAAAAACTGGGTTATGAAATCATTTCCCTTCAACCCAAAGCAGTCAGGAAGTATTTTTGATGCATAAAATATTTTCCGGTCACATTTATTCTGAATTTATCAGCAATGATAAACTTTGCCTCAAAATTGAAAGTCCAAACTGTTGATGACTTATTGTATATGTTTTACATATTTTCTGACAATGCATAGTTTTGGATACATAAATTAAATAAATGTAATTCTCTGTTGTACACAATATTTCACACTACATCTAAATGTTTTCTGAAAATAATTAGTGAAGGTTCTTGTTTTACATCTATTTATTTTGTATAAGTGGCACATCAGATAATCAGCCAATATTATGGTTTATTTTAGGGATGCACAATTTTTTTGGCACTAATATCAGTATCGGCCGATATTGGTCATTTTTTAGAATATCGGTATTGGTCTGATATGTAAAACTGGGTAGATGTTACCATCCGATATTGATTTTACACTTTTTTATCTTTGTGTTTCTGTTTTGGGAGGGGAGATGGTTGAGCAACATCTGTTTGATCATAATAGTGATATTGATGCTGCATAACCAGGAATAACAGAGGTGGGGAGCCATGTCAGATGTCTGGTTGTTTGTTTATGGTATCAAAAAAAAAGACCCAAATGTGTTTGTGCTCATATGTATAATATAATTTGTGAGTTTTTGTAATATCGGTAAATATCGGTTATCGGCCGTAATTAGCAATAATTATATCGGATATCGATATCGGTTGAATTTTTCAAATCTGTGCATCCCTTGTTTATTTGTTTATTTTTTTATTAATTTGCTAGACTTTCATTAAAAGGCTTACTACATGCATTAGATTTTTTTTAACATATTGATTAAAAAATGCAGTTCTTGGGATCTTTTCAATGTAGTCTTATTGCTTTTGACTTAACAAAACTGCTAAAATGTGATTTTTTTTTTGAAACCCTGTTTGTTATTATCACAAATCTACTTACCAGTTTGTGGCAGCATAGGTCAGAATTTCAAAACTAATCATACAAAACACAAGTGAAGCATGGGGTATTGTAGGCTCAAATACCAGAGAGCAGAAGGCAGATGCTGAAAAACAGGCAAAACTTCCATGCTCATTTCTGCGGCATGTTCGTTAACACCAACTGCAAATGAACACAGTGTGGCAACATYGGACAAAAGAGGAGTGAAAAATTAAAGGCAATAAAATGCTGAAAGCTTTGACCTTGCTGGAAGTATAAGCTAATATAAGACTTGCTGCCTATTAGCCTCATATTGCATGAAAWTAAAATGACTGCATTAAACTTGGTTATGATGTTTGTAACATTATAACAGTAGTATTTGGTTTACTATAAAGGAGCAACTCCGATGGGTAGTTATAATATGAATGTCACAGTGTGTGTAACGCATTATTTGTTTTTGTAGACATTTAGCAGCCTTGCTCCTTTCCCCCCTTAGCGAGCTGCCATGAGTTTGATACACTCTCTTATAGCAACATTATTGCTTTGTGAAAACAAGATTTTTAAGGAAAAAAAAWWTTCTGCTCTTGTAGCGAGCAATGATGTACAACAGATACCTTTCCTAATGCAACCTGCATTTGACCTGTAGCCTCAAGATTACAAGATCACAGCCCTGACCCCTGACCACACCCCTCATAGTGAGCAATGTTACATTTACTTTGTTACAGTTCTTAAGTAATGCTTTTGAAGATTGTTCATGCACTCTAAAAAATGAAGTTTTGAATCTWCTCAACCAGGTTATGCCAACTGGTTCCACTAAACTGAGTTGAATAAATGTTAATTGCTCCGTTTACTCAACTCGGTTTATTAGGACCACTATAGCTAAGTAAATTCAACACTTCATTTCTTAGAGTGTGGGTAAAACTACTTCAACTTTTTTGATTATTGTGAGCAGTTTTATAACTTTTACTTCAGTACATTTCTTAAGACTGAATTATTTTTACCAAAGTAATTTTCTGTTTAGGCTTTTTTATGTTTTACTTTTAATTAGTTATTTTTTTTCAAGTACTTTAAAAACCTCTTCAACTTTTTTGATTATTGTGAGCAGTTTTAT
>NW_013952433.1:949899-955511 GCF_001266775.1 Austrofundulus limnaeus | reverse complement strand
GACTGAATTATTTTTACCAAAGTAATTTTCTGTTTAGGCTTTTTTATGTTTTACTTTTAATTAGTTATTTTTTTCAAGTACTTTAAAAACCTCTGAAAAGGACCAACAGTAATATAATATGTTATCAGCCTAATTTATTTCAGTCCTTGGGAAAAAATGCAGATTACTGAAAAGAATTACTTTTTGTTGTGATAAGCGTTCAGCACTCAAAAAAACACGGCTTTTTCATCTATAACCCCTGCTGACCATTGATTATGTCTAAAACAAGCATTTGAGTGATTAAAATGGAAAAGCAAACATGTAGCTGTGTTCTTATGGATCATGATTTCCTTGCATACGTTGGATTGCATATGTATTCTTCACTAGACAGCAGTAACATCAAGAAGTAGTATAAAGAAGATAAACCAGTAAAGGCAGTATAAGACTGAAATGTACTGATCTGACACATGCCACCCACTTAAACATTGTTACAGACCACTTACTGTGCAACCCCTCATCTAAACAAAATATTTTGAAGGCAGAGGTCTTATGCAGCAGGATAATGTGCAATGCCTCACTACAAAAGCTGAAAAAGAATGATTTGCAGGACACAACAAAGAGTTCAGCACATGTTCCCGGCCACACAGTAAGACTGAACATCGCATTGCATTCGAATGGTGTGTASCACATAAAGGCTTAGGGATCACACATCTCAGTCTTACAAAACAGAAAAAGTAATCACATGTTTGCCATTTGTCTCTTTTTGTTTTAAATCTGTATAAAGTCATGCCCATCCATCTTATTCCTTGTTCCTTTCTTCAAAACAAATGTTCTGTTTGACAATTCTACATTTTAACACCGTCTTTCATGCCAGACCTCTACAAAATGTGCATGGGGTTGTAACAGTTAACTCACAGCTCCTTCTGTTGGCCATAAACATAGCATGATTGAGACATCAATCAGAAAGTTCTATAGATTGATAAAAACTGGTCCACCTTAATAAAAAATTGGTGAGGTGGGTGTGTGAAAAGGAAGGGAAAAMAAACACATGTTTAATAAATCATTGACCAGGTGATCTGTGACTTCCAGGTGAAAATGGATCTGTGTAAACTGTGAAATCTAGAAATTGAAAGACATTTCTGAATCTCTATGAAAAAAGAAAATCCTACAGGGAACAAAGTAGCAGCAGCATTTAAATGCATGCAGCTAACATGGAAAAACCATATAAATGACATAATGTTAATAAATGCATGAATGTCTTACGAACTGTAGGTACAATGATATATTTAAAAATAAATAGAAAGCTACATTAGGTGTTGCTTGGTTGCCATGCCTGGAAGCAGTGGTGGAATGCATGACTACATGTGTGAGTGTACCTGTGTGTAGGTCTGTGTGCATCTGGGTGCCAGTTCAATTAGAGGGTGATGTGGAACTTGGGAATAGGGGCAGCGTGTTCATCAGTGTAACCGCCTTTGGGTAGAAACTGTTCCTCGGCATGCTGGTGCAAACATAAAGACACCGAAGCACTTGCCAGGCAGCAGGAGAGTGAATAAAGCGGTGTCCGGGGTGTGTGAAGTCTTTACATAAATTCATGGCTTTACTGCTGCAGTTAGTTCTATAGATCCCTTCTAGAGATGAGAGCTGTGAGCTGTTGATCTTCTGRGCTGATTTGATTCCGGGTTGGAGGCACTTTCTCTTCTTTAGAGTTCAGCCAAAGAAACTGCACGGTGTCGACAGACTCTGTGGCTCGTTGGTAGAAGTTGACAAGAAATGTTTGTGGAAGTTGCACTTTGCAAAGTCACCTAAAGAAACAAAGTTTTTAAGAAAGATTTTATACTTAGGGTGGTAATAACTGACCGTGCCAGTGTCTTTTTCATGCAGTATTTTTAAACACTCTTTTTTCAGCACTAATGGGATGTTGGTCATTGTATTTCAGACACTAAATTTAATTCAAATCAGTTTCTACAGCCTTTGCAAAAAGCAAAAGGAAAACACAAGATGAAAAAAGCATYGACTGTTTAGCAGTTGCAGCAGACGACTGAATTTATTTCAAAGTGTTAATCCAATCTAGTTAACATTTTGGTATCTCCACCCATGGGGAATAGTGGGCCTTCACACCACAGTGTTTAAGCTGTCATCACGGTCTCTCAAAGCAATGTTCAGTCTCATTACCACTTAACGGTCTTATTAGAGTCCAGCTCTAAACCTCTTACACGACATCAAACGTGTTCCATTAAATTGTGACATCTAGTACTAAGTTGTAGAAGCTATTAAAATGCAATAGTGAGGGTGGTGCAGAACAAGTAGAAAAAAAAACTTATTGAATGTTTTTCTTTTTTCATTATTATTTCTAAAGTGTCATTTAGGAAACTCAAAAAGCTTAGGGTGATTGTTAAAAGTTTTCCATTGAATGCATCCCCTGAGAGAGAGTCTTATAGTAAGTGTGCTTCCCACATGATCATTAACCATAAATATCAAAGTCTCTTGACCCAATCATGTCTGGTGTGGTAGAGCTAATGCAGCTTAATTAAAATCCTCTTAAGGAACACGAGTGGTGACCTCCGGAATATGCTGWCTGGATCATCTGCGGCAAACATCTTTCATTTATAATTTACATTAAGTTCTCATGTTAATAGAGGGTAAATTTTTAATTTGTTTTTTTTCTTACTGTACGTTCTTTTTCAAATTGTCTTTGCTGTACACTTTCTGTTACATTAATAGCACTAAATGAAAACAATAAAGTAAAGGCAGGCACAAATGTACATTAATTTATAGTTATATTTGTTGCCCGCTTGGGGAAATTGCATAAAAAAATAAAAATAAAAAAGCATGGCCACAAGATAATTTTGAGCAGTGTGGACAGCGTGATATAGACATTGTTGGAATCAGATTTTGAATGTTGTTTTTGTTTTAAACCGTTCACAGTTACTTTACCCTGCACTTATTGTTATCATTGCTTGGTGTATGTTAATATAAATGATTCATCCTTCATATTTATGAGATGACAATTGATGTCATTGATGTCATTCATTCCTATATCAAAATAAAATGCAGTTAGTTAAAACTTGTCCATATAAACAACCACCAGTCTTTGCATGAAAAAGACTGCAATAATGATCTTGTGGCCACAACATAATTATCCCATGGCCACACCTTACTTGGTCCATGACCACATGTCATAATCACTGTCAACAAAATGTTTTTGTTGTTGTTGTTGTTGTTGTTGTTGTTGTTGTTGTTGTTGTTTTTGTTTTATCTAATGTCCTTGGCTAGGGTAGCTATATGTCTTTACAGTACTTTCTTAGGACTCTACTGTTTTGTTTTATTTTTACAATAAACAGTGCATTTTCAAAAGTTGATATCTTTGTTTGTTTGTTTGTTTGTTTGTTTGTTTGTTTGTTTGTTTGTTTGTTTGTTTGTTTGTTTGTTTGTTTGTTTGTTTGGGGGGGTTGTAGGGGGTGTTGGGGTATTTCTTACCTGTGTATGGTGCTGATCTGGTATTTTTGTTGAACATTTTTAATTATGTGAACCTGTGTGATCAATTGACTGGGCAGACATTGTCATCATAGTAGCAATAAGAACAGATACTGTAAGACTTCATTCAGGCAATACCTGAGTACCTTGTTGTACTTGCACAAAATTTAAACTATAATTAGTACAATATTTACACAAAAGCCCAACTGAGGGAGCAGATTGCCTGGAGTTTGAATGTTACGGGTGGGTGTTTTGCTTTACTCATCATATGAGTTGCTACTTCGCCAAGAGCTATGTAGTCACATTTTGCATTTTTGATAAGAGGCTTCAAAAGAGCAAGATTAGCCCATTTCTGAAATAAATAATTAAAGAAATAATATTGTGCTGATATGTCACACCTGTAGGTGATTTTAGGAGCTATATATATTTTTTTTTTAAATGTGGTTTACATTTTGCCTTTAAGCTTTAAACTTGTATCTGTTGATAATCAAAATGTTGGGCTTACGTGTGAAAACCTAATTTTAATACTTGTGTGGGGTGCAAACTTCCTGAATCCTTTGCACTTTCTTCCTTATGAGTGGAAAACACTTCTTTAAAGGATTTGTCATGGATAACAATCCGTTTTATGTGCTCCTGCAGGTACACTTTTCTATGCTTCAGGCTTTATGTAGAGATTATGCAGATAAATGTGTTGTGTTCACACTGCAACTGTGTCTTATGATATTGAATTTTCACTTGTTATTGAAACAAAGCACAAACAAAAATGATGACACTGGTACCACTCATATAAATCGAAGCTATTGCTCATTTTAGGAAGGTTCTCTTAGATCTGACCTTAGCAGAGTCCATCTGAGCCACATGTACATTTTGTGCTCACCATGTCATCATCAGAGACTGCAGGTAGAATTTTGTTACAAATGTATTCAGATAGTTGTTTCAAGTTTCTTTTATTAGAATTCTTTCCTCAAAAACATATCAAAGACATTTGAAATAGAAGCACTGCCCTGGGGGCATTTCAACCCTATATCACTAGTAGTCATGACATTTAAATGTCACACCAGATTAGATACTTGCGTCACTACTACACCTGGAGCATCTCCTTACACATCCCTCCATGAGCAAAATACTRGTCTATTCTCTGGTATACAAGAGCAATCTACGGTGATCTCAGGAGAGCAGAGGAGAGCCGGCAAGAGCACCAAAGAGCCCCCTAAGGCAGAGCAGTGAAAGCAGAGCTCTCTACCCAACCTGCACCTCTGTTTCTCCTGCCTCCCTACCTCTTTCTCCTGGCAACTGATTTGGATAGGGAGGGATCCTGTGGTGCCAAACCCCAGTCATCTGGCAGAGGATCACACAGATGGGCKAGACTGAGCCAGCTGAACCCACAGGCAGCTGGGAGTGATGATGCACAGGATGCTTCCTATCAACAGGATGCACTGTAGAGCAGAAGCTTCACAGGCCGACACACCAGACAGAGCCACCGGAGGAGGGACTGCAAAGACACCACAGAAGACATGAAGCAGAGAGGGAGGAGCTAGTGTTGGGAGCGCAATCTGCAGGACCGCTGAGGTGGGGAATCTGCAAAGAAAGGGAACTGAAGCAGGTTTGTAGAAAAGATGGAGAAAAAAGAGCAGGTTGTACTGCAAGACTCTTGAAGCATAAATGCATGTCACCTTTATAAACCCATGCATCTTAGGCTTGTTGGAGATTGGTGAAARTGTATTAAAAGTTTGTCCATGCTTGTTTGTGTCATGCTTCACTGTGATAAACTATTAATATTTTTAGGGCGAATCTCACCTCTCACCTTTTGACAGCCCCTCTCCACTGTCCTGAACAAATCAAAGCAACTTTTAAGCACAAAACTAAACTTAAAATATGTTGGCATAACAAAGGGCAGGTTGTGTCTTTTTTCCAGGAAATGAACGTCTGATGAAAGGTTGAGGTCAGTGTAAATTGCTGTTAACATTTAATTTAATTCACCACAAGGTCATTTTGCAAGTCTCTCGTTTGTGTATACATAATGAGACTTTGATGAAGCAAACGCATGTTGCTAACTGAAAAACAAAGACCCACTCCTCCAAAATATTTTCTTTACATGTTAGCAGTTATTCTCTCTCTCTCTCTCTCTCTCTCTCTCTCTCTCTCTCTCTCTCTCTCTC
>NW_013952433.1:945897-949839 GCF_001266775.1 Austrofundulus limnaeus | reverse complement strand
CTCTCTCTCTCTCTCTCTCTCTCTCTCTCTCTCTCTCTCTCTCCCCCTCTCTCTCTCCAAAATTCAAGTTTAAATCGCCATCTTTGCATGCTTATTTCTTTCTAGAAGCCATAGGACGACTAAATAACTTTAGAAGACATTTGCAAGTGTCCCTTTTATATGCTTGGATAACAGTATGAAAGCTTAGTGGTTACAAATGGCATGCATTTGCAGAGGAGATGGAACATTGTTCATGTTTCTTGAACATAATCAGGTGGTGATAATTGTGTGTTCAAGAAGTTTATTATGATTCAGTGGTTTAATTTGCTTTTGGTTCAACTACAGTGCTTTCTCCAATGCCGCCTCGTTTGCTTCGACTCATTTGGGTGATTTCCTTCTTCATTCCCAGCAATATTTGACACTAGTAGAGATGGTAACAACAAGGTATGTTGACAGATTCAAAGAGGTGTCAGTGAATCTGAATTGTGCAAAGCTGTTGTAAAAAATCAAGGTACTACTATTGAAGACTTKCATTGTTGTTATTTTAATAATGGGTTATAGTTCAAACATTGATTTGATGCCCAACATTGTCCAGTTCTCCCCAATATTTGCATACCTGTAAAGATGAATATGAAATTGCAACTGCAGTATTTTGGGGGGAAAAGGCTGAAAATGTGAAAATAGCTATCAAATTATCACTATCTTCATGTACGGAAGCTGAGAGCGGCCATTTTCTGCATATAATTTTCCATGGTTTTCTTGTGATAATGCCATATTGCTAGCACGAAATAACAAGGACCATTTTTTCAAAATGATGAATTAATTTCCAGATGGTTTTCCTCTTGTGGATCTTTCAGTGACCATGGAGAAGGCCTGGTCCCCTCAGTTGGTCATCAATGACATTTATTATTTGTTTTTAAATTTATTTATTTGATTATTAGTTTATTTTTATTTATTTGCCATTATTTAACCAAGCAAATCCCAATGAGCCCACAGATCTCTTTTGCCAGGTCAGCCTGGGCCTGAAGGCAACCTAGTGTACATGATTTTGTGTCATTTTTGTATGGKTGAATTTGGCTGAAATTGCATTTTTTTGTCCTGTACAGATAACTTGCATATCAGCCCTTGTCATTTAAAGGGACGACTGGCATGACTGCAGATCAGCAGGTGTTTACACAGTGATCCTGCTGATGTAATAAACTTTATTGGAGCCTATATCTGAGGGCATCCAGTCATCTCCATGATTACTGACTGATGCACAAGAAAATCACAACTCATTATCTAGAGAAAACAATCGGYAAATTAACTTATCTCGAGAAAATGGTCCTTGTTATTTCATAATGCATAATTAACTCATATCATTATCTCGAGAAAACTGTCCTCTTTATTTTGTGATAATGACATAATATGTTAATATCGCGAGAAAACCATGAAAAAAATTATATGCTGAAATTGACAGCTCTCAGCTTCCATATTCAGGCTTTTGTTTCTCACATCAATATTTGTAGTTAGAAGATAATCCAAAACAATTGTGTATGTGTGTGTGTTTTAGCTCATGCTTTAATGCTTTGTGCTTTTTATGTCAGCCTCAGGATTAAAGTGAACCATATTCACACTCCTTCCCATTACCATAACTCCACACAGATTTCCTTTTCATCTGTGGTCTTTGTCATATAGGTGAAACTTCATACTGTACATTATTTTGCAGAGAGCAATGCTATCATGTTCTTTATTAATAGTAAAGATCTCTGGATTTGCACAACAGTGTGTCTCACAWAAAAAGGGCAGGCATTAAAATATTCATACTGAAAAAGAAAGAGTCTCATATATACTGTATATATTACACTTCTGAGCTGAATGGAGGTCTTTTTAGGTCATCACGTTGAAGTAAATCCTTTCAACTTTAGATTTGAATGGTAGTCATACTATTGAGATTCTTAGCCATGGCTCATTGAGGTGTTTTGTATAATACAATTGTACATAATAGTTGTTATACACATATTTGTTTGTTTGCTTATTTTAAAAATCAATGCAATCTCTTATAACCCTGACATTTTGGTTAACTTGTGTTGACTTCAGTGGGTGCAACTGCGGGGAAATTGCATTTTGTCATATTACAGAGTCTTACCAACAGAAATGAAACTGCTATTCTACCTGCCAAGAGTGGGGGCASAGCTGGCAAATTAAAATACTACTAAAGGTTAGGACTCCACAGGGGAATTCTATGGAAATAAAATCACAAAAGAGGCACAAAAGCAGCCTGATTACAGGAGCATAATAATGAGGAAGAGACAGACAGACAGGCAGAAAGAACGAGTGAGACAGACTGTTCAGCACTTCTGACATTTGTAATGTTGTTGGTATACAGGGGAAWGAAAATATGTCAGGCTTTGAAAAGACCACTTTGATGTAAAGGCTGTAAAGTCCTCCAGTGTGATGTGCTGTATAGGATGCTTGGAGGACAAGGAGGACCAGTAATTGCTTTTAAGACCTCATGCAGCTTCATTTCATGGCCACACTCAGATAAGCAGATGTGTGATAGTGTCATTCTGCCGTAGAAAACACAAACATGTCACATACTGGAATGCACACAAAATCGATGACTTAAATCAACAGCCAAAACACACCTATTCATTACAACCCTAAATCATAAAGTCTGTTTCAAATCAGCACAGTTCTCTGCAGAAAAAAAGAAAGAAAAAGAAAAGAGAAGTGGATAAATATTTCATTATTATGCCTAAACACTGTAAATCCCAACATAATATATTACACCTGATAAAAACATGTCATTTAGGCTGATATCCACAGTAATTTCCCCACAGTTGACAGTCTAATCATACAGCTGAAATTCATATTGAGCATAAATATGGCTGTTCAATAAAAAATGACAACACGAACATTTGATGAATAGCCAAAGTCCTTAAAACAGAGGTAACAACCCTGAAAGCAAGGGTATATCTTTAAAACAAAAGATATCTGTTAAGAAAAAAAAACCTCCTTCAGACAGATCAATATGTGACAGCACTTAAGAATTCCTCACACTTCGCTGACATTTATTTTGGGATGGCCGACGCTATGCAAAGAATGTAGAATAGTCAAGTGAGGTGATGATCTTTCAAATTTTCATGACTCCCACTCTCATTTAACTCCAGCCATTTACACGGTTTTAGGTATTTCCCAGCTGGAAATATCATAATTAATTACATCTGGGTAGGTGGATGCTTCATGATGGCTGATATTTTATGAGGTTGGGGGCAAACCACAGCAAATCTTAAAGCAGTATTTACCAGAGCCAAACCAACTCTATGGCAGCTTATTCTTAAACTCTGCTTTGTAGAATGTGTGTATGACAGCTTATTTATTTGCAATGTAGCAGCAGCTACAGTGACATAAAATTGGAGGCTTTCTTGTGTACATGATTAGTTTCATTGTGTGCTGGGCATTGCCTTGTGCTGACATTTCAACATAAATCATGTGAACCTTAAATGTACCTGTTATTTGAAATCGGCTGTTAAACCAATGCTGCTTTTAGAATTTAATTAAGCTAGCTGTAAGACACTGAAGAATGGCAACCATTTAACAGCCAAAATATCAACTAATCAAATCAAATCAAACAAATTGTATTAAACATGCATTCTGATTCTGATAACCACAAAGGCTTATTCAAACATTAAGTTTCTGCATGTAGTCAGTACAATAGAAGCTTTTACATGAGGATATACAGTATTTAAAGTAAAAACATCTGCTAACTAGAACTGTGAAGCAGTTATGACCGGGGTCCAAGCCTGTTTATGTCTGTCAATTTTGGCTCATGCTGTTTCCAGCATCCTGCCAATCTTGTGTACCACAGATTTGTAGCATGATGGGAGAGTTTTATAGGGTCTTTTTGAGGGCCAATTCGCTACAGCATCCATTGAGCTCCTTCTCCATGAGTGTGCCTATAAGTGATTAATCAATTTAGGG
>NW_013952433.1:939410-942693 GCF_001266775.1 Austrofundulus limnaeus | reverse complement strand
GTATACGTATATATATATATATATATATATATATACGTATACTGGGTGGTAGACTATCTGTTTACAGAATTTCAAGGTAGATTACAGCCCCGTCCATTATTTGTTGCCCATTCCTGTCTTTTCTTATACTGCTAACGTCTTGTCGTGCTTTTTATGGTTTTCTGTTTAAGGTTAGTGTTTTATTTTAGTACTTTGTTGTTGTTTTTTCTGTTTAATTCACTGCTGGCCCTAGTTTGTGACGCAACACACTTTTTTCTGTTTTGTGATTTCTACTGATTTCAGTTCAATCATTCTTAGATCATTTTGTGTGTTTGAATCAGCTTTATCTAGTTTTATTCACAGTTTCAGCTCCTGCATGGTAGAACCTTCTGGTCACTTATTATTTTCACTTTTCTTTACAGGCATTTGTGGCTTTTTCAACATAGTTCCTTGCAAAGATAATCAGCTGTGTGCAAAAGTTTTACCAAGACCTATCTGAGCCTAAATGAAGACCTTCAGACTGCTAGTGAGGAACCTGTTCCCTGATACAATGTAAGTGGATTAATTTTCACAATGTACGTCTGCAGAGCTGCCTGCTGGCACAAAATGAGATCTCTCTGTCTGCATACAGCATGCCTCYCACAGTTGGAACTTCACCGTACAAACTACTTCACACATTATCTTTTATGAGGCTGGCTTTATTATAACACACTTTAACTCTAATTACACAGTACAACACATAACGCATCAGTCCCCCAAAATGTTTCTGATTGCGCTACAATTTACAAGCCGGTAGGTACTGTTGAAATATACAAATAGAATTAAAAATATAATTTACCACAGGCTACAATTATCGCATTATTATCAAGTCATAAACATTGTCTGTTTCACCTTTGTGTACTTAATTTAGGTCCCTTTTCTTCTACCATAGCACCAGATTTGCTGGGGGTTTTTTTACACTACTTGCTTATTAGTAGATAATTAAACATAAGTGGCCGCAGCAGTCTTCCAAATGATCATAAGTGTTTTTGATACCTATTTTTGTGTGTGTGGTAAAGTAATGATTGTCTTTGTCTTGAGAGTCACAAATTTGGGTCAAATATTAACATTGGATGAAGGTTAAAAACCGCTCTGATTCAGTTTTTAGCACATTTAAGAACTGCCAAAACTATGTTAGACACTGATGTCGGTGAAGCTTTTCAATTGGTCACCACACAGTGCCTTGAATTCCACCCTGTTAAGGTTGTAATGCAAAATTACTTGGTTGCATAAACACTTTGTCCAAAACTGATGTTCACTAATGTAAGACTCGTGTTTTAAGACTTGTAAGCATGCARTCTCGCAAAGGCTACTTTCATCCATCAGTGGTGATGATCACAGTTGATCAGTCCAGCTGTGCTTTCAATGTCAGTAAACCATGCTCAGTTTGGCTATAGCACCGCAGTAATAGTGCCATCCCTGGAGAGAAACACACATAAATCAACAAGCAGATTAGTCTACAGACACTGAATAATGGAAAGCCTGCTAAGATGGTACCAAGGCAGCCACTTCACTAGGATGGCAAGTTTACAATAACATAGTCAACACTGCATTTGGTGTGAAAAGATAAGAGAGATTACATAGAAGATTGTTTCATGCCATAACAAACGTTTGAGGAGCATGAATAATGAATAATTCTTTCAGCATTTTGAGGTACTTTTGTGTGTTAGCCTCTTGAGTGCTGCTAATGAATAGCATTCTAGCAATTCATTTAAAAATTTTACGAAGACTGTTTTAACTATTTTAACCATCCAGAATTCTTCCCATGAATTTGGATGGTACACATTTGCTGATCTGCTCAGCTTCATTAGTGAGTGGCAACAAGTACAGAGCTCAAAATACTGAATATGCAAATAATCAGTGAATGCAAAAAAGCTTAACTGTAGGGCAGCCAACAAGCACAACATGTTGTAAACAGATTATTAAATGAGACTGCTTGATGGGGTGGTGGATTGCTCTGTCGCCTCACAGAAAAAAGATCTTTAGTCCGAACTTCAGTTCACACAGGGTTATTCGATTTGGAACTACCATGTTTCCTCCAGGCACTCCAGTTTCCTCTCACAGCCATAAAAAAGCATACATGTTAAAGTTAATTAAAGGTTTTAAATCGACCCTAAATGTGAGCTCAGTCTGAGTGAGCCATCTTGGGTGTCTCTTTGTTGGTCCTGAGAAGAACTAAAGATTAAACATGTGCAGAAACAGAAAATGAGTGAGAGAGTGCTTTAGAATCAGAACTAATTTTTAAAAATGAACACAAGTCATTTACAGACCAAATACATTTTTTTAAAAGAGAATGGGAAAAAAGCTAAATAATATGTGTCGCCTCGATACACTTAAAAGTGAAAAAGAGAKTTTTCAACTCAAGCTGAACACATTATATCGTGATGGAATGACAAAAGCAATGCCAACAGAATGTCAGTGGCTTTGTTGTGGGAGACATAATTTCTCAGGACAAAACTGTAATTGTCACAGTAGACAGACAGATTCCGTTGCTCATTTAAGAAAATAAAAAGCCCCATTATGGAAATATGATGGTGGAAAAGCACAATGAATTCCCGTCTTGACTAAGTAAGACTGGAAATGGTGTCCCACTTCCACATTCCTTTGTGTTTTTCATGCAGGCTACTGTTACTTTTTGATTTACTGTAGCTGCTCTTTGGTTAGGTCTGTGTAAATTGTGTCCATGTAAATTGCATTTTAATTGTGTTTACTTAGAAAAATTATTATTTGGTAAGAATAATAAACACTTCTGGTAACCTGATGTGCACTAGAAAAATAATAGAAGTCGAATACTGCTATTTTATGAATTAATGAATTTCTAATTTGAAATTCTGCCCCTTTCACAAAATACCCAAGCACTGCCTGCTGGAGCAGAGTCTCATCATAATAATAAAGCTGGCTGGTATGATATCCATTGCCTATTCCTGCTGTTATGTTGAGTTAGAATACCATATAACGACAATGAAACTGCATTAGAATATCCTACAATGTTCCCCCTTTCCTTTGCATTTTGTAGATAATAATCTATACAATGCAAAGTGGTAACTGAATAAATAAAAACATTTTTAATTTTGAAATTAATAAAATTGTTAAGGGACAAGTTTATTTATTCTAATGAGCTTCATTTTAACACATTTCATGCCCACAACTGTAACATTTGAGTCATGCTTTTTTATGTTTTTAGAGAAACATTTTTGTCTTAATACAAATCTCTATGTAGGTGCTTATTTTTTATATTTTATTTTTTATTTGTTTTATTTTTTTT
>NW_013952433.1:935889-938725 GCF_001266775.1 Austrofundulus limnaeus | reverse complement strand
AGGGAGGTCTGGGCCTCCCTTCTGAAGCTGCTGCCCCCGCGACCCGACCCTGGATAGGCGGAAGAAAATGGATGGATGGATGGATGGATGGATTGTGCCACTGCCAACTAAGAGAGCTATGTTATTTTATCAATGCAGCACAACATATTTTTTATACAAAATTTTACATATTTGATTTTTAATAGGTAGACTTTAAACTGTGAGACATCATCACAAATTCCTCGAGCATGTGCACTTGCAAGTGTTGCAAGTGGATTAAAAGGGTTCAAAAACATTCACATTCTTTATCATTGAAATGTCAAACAAAATGTTCAAATAATGTATGTGATCATTTCTAACAAACAGAGAAGATGTAAAGGTGCTGTTTGTGGTGTGTTTTTATGCATCTCAGTCCCACTGATGAAGACCGTTTTAGTTGTTTCCATTGTATAGCCACACAGAGTATACAATGATCACTTCTCAGTGCAGTTTAAAGTCAGAGCCAAAGCATTTCCCTTTATTGTAAAACTGCCCCTCAGAAGAAAACTATGATCTGTAAAAAAGCCAATACAGTGGCTCCACTTAAATGCTGCCCTGATTACAAAACATCAAGAAGAGGGGTCATGAGCCCTCTCTTAGCCCATGCGGTAGTTTGAAAGAAGACAACAGATGAGTACACTGATGCCGGGTGGATTCTGATGTGGGTAAAGAGGGGCAGAGATAAGATGAGAGGCCTGCAAGGAAGAGTGGGAGAGGGAGGTGGCATCCGTGTACAAACAAATACCTCTTTAGAATTCTACACAGCACTCTGCTGCAGCGTGTTTGGTTTCCAGGCAGCACTGCATTATTAATACACCCGTGCCCCCAGTCCTCCCACCCCAGAATTACAGAGTGAAGGGTGGGGACAGAGAGGAGGGAAGAGAAGAAATTTGGAGTGGGAGGGTGCTGAAGGTTTCAAAAACAGAGAGCAAAGTTTCACCTGAAGGTTAGTAATTAGTACATCTCTCTTTGCAGCTCAGCTTAATATTAAAATGAAGAGAATTGAAAACAGTTTACAGTCATGCAAGCTGTAACCTTTGTTCCCAGTTTTTCAACACACTGAAGCATTTTGAAAATAGGAATGTCATGATTTTTCTGACTATTACCAAATATTTCTGCAAACCAGGACCAGCAATAATCATGTAGTTTTACTTTCAAACTGTGAAAACCTTACATTACTTTTCTCTTTTACAAGAGAAAGTGAAAACGTCATTTTAAAACCTCAAGGTGTCTAGATTGTCTCACAAAATTTGCATTGATTCTCAATTTCATTGCAGCAAACTAGGCTTTAACTGGCAGTCTAGAGAGACCCCGCGTTAAATAAAAAAAATAAAAGAAGTTCACTATGTGGGGGCTAGGATTAAGAATATGGTTAGTGCCATGTGAAATTATACTCATGGAGAAAAGGTTATTGGTACGGGACAGAGTTTTATATACATTTATCATTTTATTCTAAACACTTTAAGTAATGAAAACTTCAAATTACAGGACTGTTGAGAGGCAAAAAAATCTGGGATGGAATTTGTTTTTGTTTTGATTACTGCTTCCAAGTAATCCAAGATTGCAAGGATAAATGTGTATTGATCTTTTCCTTTCATGGGTTGTATTTATCTTTCTACATCATTTCAACCTGCAGTTATGTACATCTGTGAAAATATTAAAACATTTCCATAAAAGCAAGGGCTGGTCTTGTTGCCTCTAAAGTTAATTTAGTAGTTATCATATTGCCCAATGTTAAAGTTTTGTAAGTTAAAATTGTGACATAAAACCACCTTTTGTCACTAGAATCTCAAGGAGAGTGTGGAAAAAGCTTTTCTCCCAATTTCAGCTCTGAGATCACTACAGCTGATGGTATCTGACTTTATAAAAACCGGTGACTGTTTAAAGTTCTGGCTAAAGATGAAGTTTTCTTTGTGATGAACAATCTCTCTCCCTGTCTCACATTCTTTGTCTCTGAGTCTAATTAACAAACCCAGACATATCTGGAATACCAGAAACCTGGCAGTTACTGAACAAGAGAAGAAAGCTTATATGAGTGAAAGAGAGAGATGCAAGCGAAAGAGAGACTAAGAGATAAAATTTCCAATTTCCCCAGTCAACTGACATTATAAGGAACACATTGTGTCTCCTCACAGATMGGCATCAAGCATCCCTTGATGCTGCAGCCGCTACTGGTAAAATGTTATGCGTTAACCTTTGGCAGCCCAAATGTGGGTGTGTTTTTGAAGCTGGCACATTTCCCTTAGGACTTTTAATTTTAATTTTGCTGGGGAATTTGTTTTCTATCTAAGATAATGGTATTGGACTAATGTATTCTTACAGAGTAAAAAAACATGTCACCCTTATGACCCCCTGTCTGTAAATCAAACGGTTAGCAGACACAGCAGGTGATAGGTCATTCTTGTATACAATTTTCTGCTAAATTAGAACATTAAAAAAGGAAAATCTATCTTCTCTAATTGATTTATTTTTCCTTTTTTTAGTGACAAATTTTAAAATGGAAATTAAAATTAATTTTAATGATCAATAAGTAAACAAATGAACGATGATTGAAAATATCTTACATAAAAGTAATATAGCTAACAGACAAATGGACTCGTACTAAAATGACAATATTTGAAGACACAGAGAACAAAATATATGATGTGATTGATTCAGATTTTTTTTCCCATAATTCAAGACAGTCAATATTTTAATGACAAACAATTTAAAGACATTAAAACAGCAAGTGGAGATTTTTCTATTATTCATCTTAACAGTAGAAGTATGAATGCAAACTTATCAAAAATAACAGTTTAAAATCACTGAACAATAAATT
>NW_013952433.1:931716-933145 GCF_001266775.1 Austrofundulus limnaeus | reverse complement strand
TTTTTGTTGAGTGTATATTATTTGTTGTATGTTTTAATGAAATGAATAAAAAATTTAAATAAAAAAATAAATAAATAAATGGAGGTAAGATTTCCTTTTACTGCAATTGTGATGCACACACTGATCACCATTATCTTGTAATTTATTTTTCTATGAGTAAAATAAGAAAACCATTTATAGCAATACTAAATTCAAAAACTGATTGTCTTAAATTTGTGAAATGCCACTTTTCCAGAATATGAAATATTGAATAATCTATTGCCATGAATGCATATTTAAAGTCTTACTATCACCATAGTTTAGCATTGGGAATAAAAGATATGCAAGAATGTAAGACTTGGTCAAATTGGCAATTTCTGCAGTGTACCACATCCTCCACTCCACACAGAAGGAGAATTAAATGTTTGTTGGACACCCCCACACACACACACACCCACACACACACTTTGCAGTACAGTGCTGCAGTAGTTAGTGCTGTCAACTCTTCAGCTCTCATGTGACCCTGAGCAGGTCAAAACCAGCAAAGAAAAACAGAGTGATCACCTTGTATTACTAACTTTGGCACGCTCTCATGGTAAAATATTGTTTCAATGTCAACATTCAGTTATCCACAAAGTCATTAACATGTATTTAAATGGGTTTTTCGTGCAAGTATGTGTACTCGACTTTTTTGTTCTGAAACTTTTGTCTCGTTAGACATTATGAGGCAAGCCAGCAAGGCTCACATAAAAGTTCTATAACCTGTAGCAAATCAACTTGGCCAACTGAATATTTTAATGTATTTTTATTGTGAGGTACAAACTTAAGGTCTGACATATAAATATTTTACAGAAACAGGATAATTTCATGATTATACAATATTTCTCTATAGTACATCATCTGAGCACAAGTATGCAGATGCAAGAACAAGCAGATGTAATGTAAACAAAACTTTGGTGGATATTTTCCATACAAAATAATAACTGGGAGTCTATTGGTAGATAATTGGTAATAGTGTTACGCAAAAAACTAAGTAGAAAATTACATTGGCTGAGACAAGCTGTTACTTTTTTCCACTTGAGGGCCAAATTAACAGTCATACTCTTGTACCTTGAGATCTCTTTTTCATAAATTAACATTGTCTTAATTTGGCTTAGCAAGAGTAGGAGACAGTGAGGACACAAAAGGTGAATCTGCAGCCAATTTATTATAGTGGCCTGGAATGGTCCCATATTTTAGAACTCAGATGATTAATTCAGAGACCATGCCTGAATACATGTCAGGAATTGCAGCCCTTGGCAACAGTAAAAACATGGGGTGGTATTTTCATTTTGAACATGAACATAACTCAGGATTTGTTCTGTGACATTTCTTTAATCCTTCAGCGTGTGTGTGTGTGTGTGTGTGTGTGTGTGTGTGTGTGTGTGTGTGTGTGTGTGTGTGTGTGTGT
>NW_013952433.1:930477-931706 GCF_001266775.1 Austrofundulus limnaeus | reverse complement strand
GTGTGTGTGTGTGTGTGTGTGTGTGTGTGTGTGTGTGCGCGCGCACGCGGGTGTGTCGTTGAGTATGCACCAATGTTCTGTGCATGAAACAGTTTTCACATGGCTAATGGAAATGAGCTCTGCAACTCTGCAATGCAGTGCTGCAGATCAGCTGATGATTAGAAAAGCCTCACCTTTTTACCTACGCTGCATACACTGCATGAGATTTAGCTTAAGACGTGATACAACTCAGGTTTTACCTTTTCTCCCGTGGCTTCCTGTAAGATTCGGAATAGGCTTAAGYATCTTTCTCCTTACATGCTAAGCTCCTATTAGCCAAGCCCTATCATATCTTTAAAACCCTGTAGTCTCATATCATCCCAACAGAGCACGTCTCTCTCAAACAGCAGATCCACTTATGGTTTCTTTGAGTATGTAAACGTAGAACACATTGAAGTTATCAGGGAAGTTTGAGAGGCATAGAGATTAAGTTTTTCTTTTTGAAAAATGGTGTAGTCCATTTGGTCCATTTAGTTAAACTATGTCCAAAGGCAAATTTAGGGACATCCCATGGTGCACTAATCACCTCCCCTCACTCTAGTTCATTTTACTCTCCYTGTATGCATGTGAAACTATTGCTTTTTACTTTTTCATGTCAACGTCAAATGTCAATGTCAAATTTATTTGTTTAGCACATTAAAACAACAGAACCTGACCAAAGTGCTTCACAGTTCAGTCAAGACTTGAATAAAAAACACAAATAATAGATGCAAATGCAATACAGAAACACAATTTAATATATAAAAAAGCTCTTCAAGCTAAGATTTTTATTCAGCAAGTATCTACAGACCAGTGTTTGTTTTTTCTTGTCTACTTAGGCCCAGACAGAAGACAAGACATATTATCACCATTACAACACCTGATTCAGCTAAAGGTCTTTTCCTGTTATAAGGAGCTCTCCTCTCTGTTGCCTGCCTGTCTGTAAGTCTATGGAGGATGGGGAAATTAACTGGACTTAGTTATTTGATCTGGACTCATTTGCTTTTTTTTAATAAGGCACCCTGAGATAACTTTTGTTCTTAACTCGTATTTCATATTTTTTCTAAATGTTCTACAATGGATTAAGAAAAGTGTAATGATAAATACTGAGTGGAAAAGGATGTCAAGAAAACATTTAATTCCAAATGATCCTGGTATGATAAAAAGTTTTAAAATGTATGGTTATTTTTGTTTGTATTTTGAAATTTATC
>NW_013952433.1:926493-930417 GCF_001266775.1 Austrofundulus limnaeus | reverse complement strand
GGCTTTATCTGAGCTTTATTAAACACAAATAAACTAAAAGGTGAAAAATATGTGATAATTTTGTTTTGAACTATAACCTTTGATGTTAAAAACATATAAAAAATAGACCTTTTTTCACAATGTTAGCGTCCAAACCAAGCTGTGACTCAAACCAATAAACTGATTCATAAGCAGACTGACACATGCAGTTCAAAGTGAACTTTTCTGCGCTGACATTTAACGTCGCCTTTCCCATGTGGCTGGGACAAAACAGGAATGATAAGGGTACTTTTAATTATTTCTGCTGCTAGTTTTCACCTCTATCTATTGCTCTTCTTCCCCTTCTTCAAATGAATTGATAACAACTTGCTCAGTGGTTTTCTGTGTTATACAAAAGGAGCAACAATGTAATGAACAAGATTTGTTATAGTACTTATTTTATATTTTCCATAATCCTGCTGTTACATTTTGTTTTGAGCATCACTATAAAAAATTAATATATTTTTGATCAAATGATGTCTTGTCCAATGCCATTATWTCCAGGAGTGCTGTAGTGTGATTTTATGTTGCAACTTAATGTTAATGGTGTTTCATTAAAAAAGAAATAAATAAAATAAAAAAGAAAGAAAATGACATTTGTAATCTGTGCTGGCTGACTGAAGAAACAACCTTTAGAGATGAACATCACTGAGAAACCTGAAGGTTGGTCAATAAGTAAGCTTAAAAGGAAATTATGCACAAAATGGAAGTGGAATACCATATCTCTTTTGTCAGTAAGATCACACAAATAACAAAAAGTATTTCTTCAGTTTTTCTAAGTCTTCTGCTTTCCGTTTTCTGATCATGATAAGTAATTGTGCATTCCAGGCTTGAAACTCAAATCCTTATAGTTTAAGTCTGTCTTTGTTTTTCCTGTTGAATTATTATACAGCACATCTTGGCTTATTCCCTCTGTTACATTTTTTTTTTTTTGCCTGCTTGTCTGATCAAACCTTGACAGCTGCCATTGCACTGCTTCAGAAGAAATGTCTTCCTCAGACATCTGGGGCCATTTTAAACTTTTTACAAAGATGTCGCACGTTATGTGAAACAATAACTGATCCTAATAAACTCAAGACTTGGTTCTAATAACCCACTGCATAATAGAGCAGAACAGAGTCTGTCCTCATTTCAGCACWGGCACAGTAAAACACTATTTCACATTGTTAGAGCTGAACTGAAGCCCAGGACACAGACAAAGAGACTATAATAAAAAGAACTCAAAATGATTGTTTTGGAACTTTTGTTTAGCCACATGTATTTATCTGCCACTCTCATTTTGGGCAACACAGTATGTTTATTGGGGGGTTTTGGTGAATGCTGTGAGGTATTAGGTGGGAAATTAAACTACTAGTAGTGCATTTTTGTTGTTGTTTAGACTGTGTCAAACTACAGTGTTGTCCTTTTCTGAGTTACAGGGTTACTAAAGCCTAATTAAAGTTATCATGRGGAAAGAGATGGGGTACAAAAATTGCTGGCATCTCTATAATGTTGTGAATTATAGCTTTATTTTGCAATACTAAATGAAATGCACAAAGCTCTTCTTAATATAATCACATGCTTTGATTGCACACATTACATCTGGCTTGCTCCACTAATTTTTTACACAGAAAGATGTATTACAGCCTGAGCTCTGTGTCACATACAGATGTCAAAACAGTCACGCAACAATAAAATGCAATTGTTCTTGTGCAATGACAGAACACAGAATCCAAAAATAAAGCCCTCGGTTGGCATTCCTTGAGCAGGTTTCAGCCTCACACAGGTCATTGTTGTCAGGTGATCTTCAGAGAGGACTTGTCTCCGGGTGTGCGACCTGAACAGACTGTGCTCACGGGAGCAGGGAATGTTAGTCATGCTGGCAGTCTGTATATAAACACCTTTACCCCCAAGTCATAGCGAGATGTCACCTTTGCCTTCAGAGTCACACGGACCAACAAGCTTGCAGAATATCTTACTGTTTATTTTCCATTTAGTTGAGAGGCAGCACACCGAACTGGACTGAAAAAAAATGTTCTCTTTTCCTTTATTTGATGAAATCTGCAAAAAATGGTAGATATGTCATATTTGCAGTTTAGAGATACCTTTTTTAAGTGTTTTAAAAAAGGCCTTCACTGCAGGGGATTTGTGTGATGAGTCAGTACAAGTATTTCAGGAAAGTATTTTTTGCCTTTGTTGCTTTGTAAACATTCCCATTGTGTAACTTTCACCATTTAGATACTTTATAACAACCTAAATATTTTTTCTATCTTTAAAACAGGCCATATTTTCTGTAAACGCTTTATAAAAATATTGTGAATGCCATTTTTTCAGCTGATATTTAGGGCATCTCATCCTGAGTGCCTGTGCTGTATGTTCTCGCTCATCCTCTTCTGTCTCCACTTCTTAATCAGCCTCAGCCACAAGATCAATAGGCTGCGAAGGACAATCCAATCAACCAGTAATAATAACAGAGCAATTAAAACATAATCCATTTATCCATCACCATTAATAAGCATATCTAACTTTCAATGTGATTTCCCAGCATTCTGACCATACATAATGAGAGCATCTCTTTGAAGGGCAGTGTGGAAGAGGTGCTGACAGTACAACCCCGAATCCCAAAATAAGAGATTCACCTTTTCTCCTCGTAATGAACTCAGCTGCGTAGCTTTCACCTGTGACGGATTTAGCCTCATTGAGATGCTAAGCATTCTCTAACCTTCCAAGGAGTGAGCCTGTCTAGCATGTTAGGGCAGTGAGCGACTGCACATCAAACACTGCTATCTGAGCTTTGATAGAGTACTAAGTGTGCACATCCTTAATGGCCCTTGGCTTTGGTGTGTTAAGGAAAAAGTTACAACTGTCACTATGAGAAAAAGGCTAAAAAAAAGCAGGGAGGAATGATCTTCCATCCTATACAACAAGCAGTCACTTCAGGCTTTTCAAATGCACAAAGTAAGCTGTTAAAGATCACCTTGAAGACATTCAAATGCAAAATGATGGATGGACCATTATTGATGGTTCGGCAAAACTGACAGTTGTGGAGATAAATATGGTCTAAAATCTGCCAAGGGCTGTCATAACCACTTGGCCTTCCACTTGTCAATTGTGTGAATTTATGCTGCTTAGCTGGCATTATGAAAAGAAATTCATGTCCTGTGATCTGCAAATTCAACAGCTACTTTATCACTGTATAATGGGTGTCCATTCAGTTACTGAAGTAAAAAGGTACATTATTATTACTATTTCAAAGAAATAAAATGTTAATGAACTTAATGCAATTTTCTTTGTTTAATTGTAATCCAAAAGCAAACTTGGTTTCCATGTTCTTTGTCATTTTAAATGTTCATAGAAAACAACATAAAATACTCTTCAAAAAAAAGCAATGGAATTTAAGAAAATAAACAAAGTATTCCACTTTTTTGAAGACAGTCACCAATGTGCACACATTTACCGACACACACACATGCACACTTGTACACTTATGCAAATGATTATTTTTTTTTCAAATCTGACACCAAACTGCACTCTGGCATCAAAGCCCTTCATACAAGAGCTGACACCTGGTCCTTCTCTTGTTGCCAAAGAGGCCTAGCGATCGAGCTCAGATGTCTGGAAGAGCCGGAAGAATTTACACCACCCACCTTCTGCTCATCACACAGTTATACACAGGCTGCTGGAAGTCCTGGAAAGTGAAAGCGTATTACCCTGTGCTACCATAAACATAATTCATACTCATATTACCACATTCAAAGACACACATGCATAAAAGAACACAATGAACTCTGCAGAATGTAGCCAATTTCTGCACACTGAGACATGTGTGAAGGCATAGTGTATCTAATGGTGCTAAATTATTTGAGTGTCTTGATGTAAAGGGAAAACTGAGAAAAAATGCTTTGTTTCGATATATATATATATATA
>NW_013952433.1:919847-926443 GCF_001266775.1 Austrofundulus limnaeus | reverse complement strand
TATATATGAGAGAGATTATTTCAAACCAATGTATCTGAGCCCTTGAAAATGTTGTATACCTGTTTAGTTTGTTTAAACTAATGGCTAAAGACAGAGACATAGAATTATTTATCTTAAATTTTGCCATATTAAAAAAATTTCTTTTTTGTTTTTTGAGAACTGTGTGCACCTAACACTCATAGCTCATGGGTAAATCATGTAAAATTTAAAACTTTATGAATTAATGTCGGGAACGCATATGTTCGAAATCCTCTGTGTGACGTGGTTTCACAGAGGCTCAGAAATATGTGCCAAATCATGCTTTACACTGAGAAAAAAAATACATTAAAAAAGATGATGAGACCAACAACGAAGTGAGACAATTCTCTGCAAAACAAAGTCACAAAAAACAACAAGAATGAGGCAGATACTTTTGAAACAAAGCAAAATGAGCACAAATGCATTAAAAAATTGGATTTGACAAAAGACAATTGAGACAATAAAAAGTGAAGAACAATTCTAAAAGAACACGGAATGTATTACAAAAATACAGAAGTCTGTGTTGTCTTAACCCAAAGCAAGTTTTACTGTCATAAAAACACAGCATTTTATTGTATTACAGCATTTAAAAGAAGCAGAAGATATGTGTGCACACAGACTTGTCTGCTTACATATCACAACTGAGTGCATCTGTAAAATGAGTGTGTTGATTGTTAAAATGAACATGATGGTAGAGTTTAATAGAAATGAAAGATTAAACGCAAAATGTAGGCTTTTGTCTATCAAAATTACATCATGTCAATACTTTGTGATGTAAAAAGTGACAATAGGAAAACAAGCCTGAAGTTATTTCCCCAGAGTGTCACAGAACTTCAGGTGACATTTTTGTTCAGAGCCAAGAAAGCT
This sequence comes from Austrofundulus limnaeus, assembly GCF_001266775.1. NCBI lineage: Eukaryota > Metazoa > Chordata > Actinopteri > Cyprinodontiformes > Rivulidae > Austrofundulus > Austrofundulus limnaeus. The sequence goes on along the minus strand of NW_013952433.1, from coordinate 925,558 downwards.
GTCATTGTAAAAACCCACTGGAGTCTGMATCTGGCTGATGATTGTGCAACCTGGAATCAATTGGATTTTTTTTCTGTGGTTGTGGGCCATCTGAGCACTAGCTTGCCTTCAGGCATTGCTTTGTCTCCTCAACTGTAAGGTTGGGCACTGGACCCACCACAAAGAAAAATGGTGGAGCACACTGTTAATCTCTCCCCTCTGCTGCATCCCAGCTGTGGCCCTTCATCCCCACTGGGCCTTTTATTGTAGAGGGAAGTAGCATAGACTTCTGCTTTTACTGCAGCTGTGGAAACAAAGATCACAGTTAAACATCATTCAAAACTTGACATTTTGATACCCATTGATCCATCTCAAGTTTTTGAAATATTTTAAAAGTGTATGCTTTAAGTTTTTCTAAAACTTCATGTGATTATTTTCCCCTAAAAGTAATTAATAACGATTGAAATTGTTTCAGTGTAAGTGTATTTCTCACTTTAAAAATAAAGAAGTGTGCAAAGTGTACAAAGATCAAGAAAAAAGTCTTTCAAACACCAAACCCAAAGGAAATGAAAGACCATTAATTCAAGATGACACAGCTAGACAGCTGACTTCAATGACAAAATCAAATAGTGATTAGACCTTTCATTGATCATTGTGCTTGTACTCTCACAGGGAGGTCAGAGCTGAAAGTCAGGTGGGCAGAACTGGCTGGGATTCTGCATTTACGCCTGCAGACACCTCAGTAAGACAGATGCTTGCCAATGTAAGGTCTTGAACCCTTGTCCTCAGTTTGAATAATTGTCTCCCTATTCACAAAACCACCTTCCATGCTGCAAATAAAATTACTCACCCAGCAGCTTATAAAAGGAAAAAGAAAGTTTCCATTCGATATAAATCATAGTGTATTGCTTTACTCTGGTATTTGCTATGTAAATAGGCTTTTGATTTTATAGAACAGGAAGCATAGAATATAACTGAAATAAAAACAGAGTTAATGAAATAATGTAGTTCATTTGCTGAACACATAATACATGCAATGGATTCACTATGCAAAGATACGGAAAGAAGCTCAGGGAAAATTTCTCATTGTTATCTTTGGTGACACATAAGGTCTCTAAACCACCATGTAGCATGGTCTCAGGCTTGGTTGCTAATCGTAAATTCACAGAAATCTATTTTGGAGTAAGGCAAATATCAGAAAGTCCTCCACTCGCCTCTCTATTTTCTCATTAGGCAGATAAATGGAAGATAGCTAACACTGGAAGTGAAGGCAAGAACAGATTAGTCTCCCTTCACAAACAACCACATATCCTTGACTTTTAATTAAAAGTGCCATCGCAATTAGACACGGTAGTATAAAGCACTGCCGAAATAAAAAGAGTTCAGGCATGCTATAAAGGCAATCCGGCGCAGTTCCAGGAGAATAAAGCTTTTCACTTTTCTCTTTGTGAAAGTGAGGAGTCCCCCCCACACCCTTATTATTATTTTTAAAACGAAAACTTAAATCGGCTTATAGGTTTTTCGCATAAGCACTGCAGAAGGAGCAAAAGACGAACCAGTGAGAAGAAAATAGAATTCAAAGTTATCAAGTGGTTACAAAGGACGCCTAAGATTGAGGTCAGGACAGGAGGAAAACTATCCTGGCAGCACAATAAATGAGAACAATTAATCAACAGTTAATGTGAATCACGCCATTTATCCATCTAAACCATCTGGTTAAACCAAGTCACATTACTGAAGTAATGAATCTGTGTAACTCTGACATTTGAGAAAGACAGCAGCCAGTAGTGCCCAACATAGAGGCATCTGCTGATCTCTGAGTAACAGTGCTCTTTTCTGCATCTTAGTCATGCAAGTCCTGATCCAGGAAATAGCAGATGCATGTATTGTGAAACTAGGCCATAGACCTAGTTGCATTACTTTATTAAACAGTACTTTGATGAAACACATAATATTATCACTCATTGCCCCAAATTTGAGCATTTGTATAAAAAACTGGTGGCTTCCATGACTTTTTAAATAAAAAAGGTGAGAAATAACTCTTTATTCAAGCAATTGGTTAAGATTCTATATCAACCTAATAAAATAAAAAAACATTTTGCGTATGTTCTTTTACTATTACACTATTCTTTTTTGCACTACATTCTGTTATTAAATTTCACCCAGATGAGAACAAATGAGAACACATTCCTATTCTCATCCTAGTTCCACTTCTTGCAATTGAATGGCAAATTGGTTGTGGTGATTTAGTGTTCCCCACAGTAATTGGTTTTCTAGAGTGGTGACCATGTGTAGATGAAAAACAATCAGAAAAACTCCCAACAGATGTTTTAAATGCCCAAGGAGACTTGTATAAGTGCATTAGTCTTAAAGCAAACTGTACACTACCAATCAAATATACTGTTTGGATCAGCAGATTCTGCTTGACAACTTGCCAGCCAGTGATYAGCATTGTTTAACCAGACTGCACAGCCAAAGTAAACGAAGTAATTGGGAGAAGAAGCAGTAATAAATATTATATTGTGTGTATACTATTAAGCTAATACACCAAGAGGATTTCCGATATTACTTTGGCTATTTTAGCTGTCAGTATTTACAATTTTGGATCTCAAATTACTCTTTTGGAATATTGGTGGTTTGGTCTTGTATTCAAACTTATGTAATTTTACTATTAGCTATAATAAAATGAAATAAGTAGTATCATCCAATAAAACCTGTGCAGTGATGTCAACAAGACTATTTATTCCTTTATGAAGGCTACAGTATGTGCATGGCTGGTTGTGTGAGACCATCACACAATTAAGTTAAAATGTTTGTGATTTAAAGGCACAGTGTGTAGGATTTGTTGTTTTCAGTGACATCTAGTGGTTGAGTGGTTGAATCATCCTCCCTGGTCCTCCCCCCACCCCCACCCCCCGCTTCCAAATGCAAAGGAATTGCTACGGTGTCTCTCAGGTGTCAAAAACCTTTGATGATTCCAACTGCGATGTCTACCAGCAGCTTCAGGGCTAGTGATGTTTCAGGTGGTAAGATTATGAGCTTTAATAAGTAAAATTATCCCAGCTACAATGACAGACAACAAATACGTATTACATTTATAGTATTACAACTAAAACCGTTTTTGACGCCGCCACCGCAGTTTGTCCTTCATGAGCCTTCGAAGACAAGATGGCGGTGCAAGATGGCGGCTGCCTGTAGTGGCGACCCGTGACCATGGAGATATAAACAGCTTTTTATAAGGTAAAAATAATAAAACAAGGTCTTTGTCTGCAATGATTAGACATGTTCTTTTTTTTTTTTATTATTGTCATTAGTGATCATCTCAATTTCGGCTAAAAGAATTGACAAAATCCTACACACTGTGCCTTTAACAAATGAGATGTTTGAGTTGGGACTGTGAGTCATCTGCATTCTGTACCAAACACCAAGCCTCAAGTTGTCAAGCCTAGCTCAACATTTAAAGCAGGCTGAGGCCGAGAATTCACAAGCAGAGGAAGATTATTTTAATTGCTAGATTCAGACTAAAGTTTGATTCAAGCAACGAGACAAATGAGGCAACATGAGGACATGTGATTATTAATTTTACATGATATGTGCACATACGGAAGGGAAAAAGTCTCACTCAAATCACATAGTGATGTCCTTTTTCCATTAAGTCAGGCTAACTAATATTTGATCTGTGATCTATCCCTTTTTTGTTTGAAGAGGTTACACTTGTTCTGCTACATCACTGTCCCCATTTTTGTACTTTTGTAGCTAAAAAAGTGAATCCCCCCTTCCCCCAGCTAATTATCATTCCATCTGTCCCTATGTGGTGCTAACATGTAATTTCAACACATTACATTTCAACGTCACTGCTGCATAACACAATGTTTATAAAAGCTTTGGGGTCATTTTACTAATTGAAGCTCTATGATAGATTTGAATTAAGCGTTAGCTTGAATGTCTCCAAGTTTATAGGTCAGGGAGAAAACATTTTGTTTTGAAAATGCTGAAACTGTTTTTCTTTTTAAAAAATCCTGTGAAATTTGCTTCTTATTCATGTGTGCCAATGCCCTTATACAGTATATATAAAAACACCTGCTTGTAAAAAAAAAAAAAAGGTTGCACATTTGTTGAACATTAAACTTAATCAAACTTGTGAAATTAGGTTGGATATTTTGTTATGGGTGAAAATGGACGGGTGAAAGTTCAGAACAAAAATATTCAGTATTTAATTTATCATTTTCTAAAAAAAAGTGTTGATAATAGTCAATACTGAACATGCCCCACTCTGCTTCCAAACAGTAAAACACAATTTTCTTACTGCTCATCTTGATGTGCCTGTTGGGGATTTACTATTCTGTGACTGTAATATGGATGAGTGAAGGTTCTGTTGCACTAAAGGCCTGAAAGYTGGAAAAGTAGAACGTTGGAAATAGATAGTAATGCTTGAAGGATGTGAGGTTAATGTGGTGCCAAGCTGAGAGAACTTGTTTCTTCCCTTCAGCTGACACTGTACTTCTGAGCTAGATTTGACCTTTGCCCATGGAGGTTCATAACAGCAGGAGTGGGTCTTCACCATGTGATCTACTGTAGAAGCTATGGTCCTAAGCAGAATGGACAAGAGTCTGGATTTACCATGACTGTACATGTTGGCAGCATAGCAAAACAAAAAGACTGAAGATGTAGAAATTGGGAAAAAAAACTATTAACAATAATATTAACAGAATTGTTATTAATATTTTACAGTGTACTGTATATAAACTACTTAATGTATATTGAAATGTCAAAAAGCTGAGTTATGGATGTGCCAACAGAAGAGAAACAAGAAAACATGTCTCATTTCACAAGTCAGCAGATTTTATCTTATTTACTTCAAAGTAGACGTGACCAGAACTGTTGCTAATAATATGATGTAATCACTGTTCATGATTGAACTGGCTAGCAGGTATTAGCTTCTGGAGCATTGCTATAGAGAATGTAGCACTCTGCTGAATCGTGCTACAAATTAGCACAAATTATTAAATATTACAAGCTGGTTACAAGGTGTAAAATAATATTGTATATTTAACTATTTTTATGTTTCTATTAGACAACCCTGACCTGTTGAGGTAAAGGTTAGAAAATATCAGTAGAGTCAAATTTCATCCTAAAGTTTCACTGAGCATGAAGTGAAGTATTTCTAAATGTTGACTGACAGTAAGAAATAACAAATATACTTTATTACTAGTTGAAGTCATAATTTTTCAACTAACTAAAATGTTTAAGTAATTGACTGACTTCAAGTCTGGTTCAGATCATTATTGCTTTTAAATTATATAATTTCTTGTATGTACCAAGCTGTTTAACATGATTGTTGAATGAAATAAACATGAATAACAAATATTTTAATTTATTGTAAAAATGTAGCAGCTCATTTGTGATAAAGATCCTTGCTGTTAATCAAATACTTGCTATGTGTGCAGAAACTATATTTTATCATGAGAAAATTGTTATTAAAATGTATTTTAAATATGTAATAAAAAGTCATACATAAATATGGAATAAATGAGAAAAACATTTCCAATCATTCACCATCAGGCACTTAACATAATAGTACTACCGTGTATTATTTGTCTTCTGCCCACTCATTTTTAGCCAGATTGGACCTTTTGAAATGTGTTCGAAGTAAGCTGCCATGTGTTAGGTATAACCACGGACGATGGCAGCAGTTAAAAATAATTACATATATGCATATATGCATATATGTA
>NW_013952433.1:912166-919621 GCF_001266775.1 Austrofundulus limnaeus | reverse complement strand
GTGTGTGTGTGTGTGTGTGTGTTTAAGTGATTGGCATAAATGCCACTGGGCCCACATACAGTATGATCAGATGTTAAAAAAAAACTGGATCCCTTTTTTAAGTGTGGAAATATTTGACCCTGTCATAGAAAAACAGCCTTGGTTTTATTCTGACAAATGATCACAAAGAAACAGTTACCTCACATGTCTGGATCTGATCTATGTGCTTCAAGCTTCTATATTTTAAAACAAAAAATGGACATGTCTACATTCTGTCCGCAGTCTATAAGTACAGCTTGCAACGTTTGAAAGCATCGAGATGCTATTTACTGAGGGTTTTTTAAGTCAGTAAAAATGCTTTTACACACTCACAAACACAGGATATAGTGTGTCCTGGATGTATCGACCTGAAATGCAAACAAATATCAGCTCGACCAGCTGGTTCAGCTGTACAGAACTGTCAGATTTTGATGTGCTACTGTTGCAAACCCTTTAATCACAGACACGTAGTGACAGACCCTGGTGCTCTTTAATATATCCCCACGAACAAAAGTGTTCTTTTCACAATTTTTCTCAAGTAACTTCTGCAAGCAGTGTTTAGGAGAACTTATTATTACAATCTCATTGAATAGGGACCCCTGAACAGCTTGTAAAGTTGCTTTGCATCATGTCCTTATTTCACTGAATGCTGACAGCCAAACCATCCGAACTGTGGTCTTTTCTTTAGAAGCTGTTTCAATTATTCACTCTTTCCTTAAAGTGTCAGCACTGTCTCCGTGCTGACAACACCTCTTTTTACTTTCTCTGGCATCTCAGTCTTGTCTTTTGCCGTGTATCAGATGGGCAGGTAACCACACAGACAGGACACTTTAAAGTCAAAGAAAGGAGGAAAAACTCAGAACAAACGGGGGATTGGAAAAATGCTCCTAAATGCATCTCATCATAAGAGGAACTCTGAAAGAAATTTCAAACAATATAACATATTCATTATTCAAATTAGGCTAATTCAACCCTATCAAGTAAAAAAAAATCTCATGAGTTTAAAAAAATGCAATTATTTAAACTGGTTATAAATGCAAATGTGCAGTCTGGCATGGGGGAAATGAGGAGTCAGCAGCAAGCTTCTACAACACATCAGACTCCCGACAGGTTCATAATTTTCTTTAATGGATGTCAAGTCCTTGTGGATACTGTGGGGATTCAGCTGGCCCCTAATCAATGACAAATGGGTCTTAATGCTTCAGGACTTTTTTTAACTACATGACAATCACTGCCACGGTTCATATATACAATCAAATTCATGTGCCAGTCTAACTTTTTTTGACAGTTGTTACTGATTTTTTTTTTTACTTTGCAGCAGTTTAATGTTGGTTTAACTACTGAACATGGCCAACAAATGAGTTTCATTTTGTGTAGACAAATAAACAGATATTTTTTTATAAAAGTATGCAATCCTGCTATAGTGAAATGTGTTTTTTTACAAAAGTTATTTCTCATATGTGTAAATTTTGCTTATTTAATTCTGACTTTTCACCTGCCTGAAAGGCATCTTTGTACCTGATACTGATGATTCACAAGCTATTTTGGATCTGGGAATCCGCAACACTCGTGCCTATTCTTAGTGTACAGGGACTAGGGGTTTTCAAGTTCTCACAGCACACTTGTGTAAGCTGCAAGGTAAGCACAAAGAAACTTCSCCCAGCTGCAGATGAATGTAACAACAAACTGCACATACATTTGGCTCTGGCAAGACACAAAAAGCACAAAGTTTTAGTTGGAGTAAAAAAATGTATGCCAAAACAAAACTGGTTGTACCCCATTTTATATGCCATATGCATTTTATATTTCAACGTATTTCAGTTTTACAAAAATGAAGAATTATTTTAATGTTACTGCCTTTTAAAAGACATGATGTGTTTTTGTGTCTTTACTGCTTTTCTGAGTCACATAAAATGATTAAATCAAATCTCTCAAGGCTTTATACTAATATTTGCCACCAATCAAAGAAATAAAAATACACTAAATTTGTAACTGCACAATCACCAAAATTGGACAATTTTAAGCAAATAGACAAAATAACACAGATTATGTGGATTATTTTTAAAGTACTGAGCAAATGATTTCATAGATATATACTGTAATGTTCTTCTTTCAGCTGTTCCCTCTTCAAGTGTTGCCACAGTGAGTCGTGAGTCATTCTCCATCTCACGCAGTTCTCTGTATCCTCTGTCCTCACTACCTTCATGTCCTCTCTTACTACGTTCATATATCTCCTCTTTGTCTTCTTCCTGACAGCTGAAACGTCAATGTCCTTCCACCAATGTCTCCCTCCTCTGGACATGTCCAAACCGTCTCKGTCTGGCCTCTCTGACTTTATCTCTCAGTGGTTGGACCTGTGATGTATCTCTGATGATATCATTCCTAATCTTATCTATCCTTGTCACTCCCAAGGAGAATCTCAACATCTTCATCTCTGCCACTTCCAATCCTGCCTCCCGTCTTTTTGTCAATGCCGCTGCCTTCAAACACATCGGGTACCCCCAACTATCAGTTATTGACAAGATGAGAATAAGGAGGAGCCTGAGAAAGCGCAACAACTAACTGTAACCCCATCCCTAACCATGACCCCAAACTTCTATTACCCTTTAACATCCAATGCCTGACCTTACAACCTAAACCTAAAAACCCTGATCCCTAGGACTGGACTGAGAAGTATTACGAGCTCAGCGGATGGTTTCACTAGTTGTTTGCTAGTTGTTGCTGCTGCTAGCTTGCAGGAGTCACGAGGGAGGTGTGCTCTGTGATTCYGAAGCTTCGATTGGAGACAGCCCAGAGGACAAGCTGCTCCTAAAAGGCAGTTTTAGGGGCCACCAGCCATTTTTGTTCTCCTGAACAGCTCCCACAGGACATTTTAGGATTTCTTAATCGTGCACAAATGAGTCAAAGCAATACTCTGGGTATGTCTGGGTATGTTATAACATGATATAAAGCTCAAAAAAGTTGGTTTTACATGATATTGCCCCTTTAATGGATATTTGCAAATATACTATAGTGCTTATTATTGTCTTGAAATCAATCTGTGTGTATTTAAATGGTAAAGGGTAAATGGACTGAACTTATATTGCACTTTATCAAGMCCCTCTGGACCCCAAAGTGCTTTACACTAACAGACATTCACCCATTCATACACACATTCACACACACTYTTTACTAAGGCATTTTTAACATTTAAATATTGTAAAAAAATGACAAAAAAACGATATGCTTAAAGCTAAAGAATGCAGTAAAGAAAAGTTTAGACATAAAAAAGCATTTTTGTAGGCAATTATCTTTCTTATTCACCACACACACCAGGTGTAGAGCTGTATGTGTTCGTTCAGTAACTTATTTCTGTTTGTTGTCGGGTTGCTCTGATTGGCTTCCATAATCACTGTGGGATGATAGTTCCTTCCTCCTTGAAATTACTCTAGTGGAACAGCAGCGAGTAAACGACAGGAGGCAGAAGATGAGTTTGGGAAGGGGAGCATGTACGCTCAACATGCTCTGTCAGCATGGTACCTCCTTAACCTCACATCCCAGCTACTCTCTGAGGCTTTCCTCTTTTTACTTTTGATCTCTCCCTCCTTCCTAAACCACATTGCCTTTCTCATTTGACATTCATCACAAGCATCAACATAAATACTCAATACACACATTTCCTTTAGAGATTAAAAAAAGAAAATAAAAATGCAAAGAAGTTGAACTTTAAAAATAGTTTCTTGGCTCTCTTCACCACATACATAATTGATCACAGAAAGGCTCAAGGGGAATCTCGTTCACGGAAATGTTGATTTCACCCTGAATTCCCTCATATGTATATATAGCCCAATCTCTGTGTTTACCCTGCATAAAATTAATACACTGGACAGTATCTCTGGAGCTTGGAGCTCTGAAATAATAAACATGGCCTTCAATGAATAAAGCTTTTAAAATGAGACTGTTCTCACCCAAAAAAAAAAGAAATAAATAAAAAAACGACCTCGCTGTCCTTTTTGCCTGCAGAAAAAAATGACCTATAACTGTGTGTGATGAATATGCAGGGGAGGTTTGTGCTTTCTGGGACCAACTGCGATAGAAGAGTTAAAAAGGCATCCTTAAATGTGACAGTGGGACATGAAAAAAGCATATATTTTAGCCTGAATCATGAAATTATTTTAACTAAACTGAGGGGTTTTAATGGCAGCTGGTTAAAGGATCAAACTGTGAAAGACATATTGTAAATGAGTGGGAAACGGTCATAATTTGGTTCTATTTTGTGAAATAATTTATGTATCATTTTATAGTCTCTAGTTTAGAGCAGAACCTATGAATCTGGGGAATGAGGGGATTGGAGGACTGAATTTGTCATACACGTAAGAAGTCGCTTGAGGAATAAGGGACAGCAGAGTGTTCAGAGGTTTTCAGCTGATCAATGCTGTAAAAACACCTGAAAGTTAATCTCATAAATACATTTGCACAATGTTTTTTATAAAAGGGTTTTGATTTAGAGCTTTTGTTTTTACAAACTAAATCTTAATATCAAGGACAAATAATACAATTATTTTTTAAAACAACTGACAGCTGTTAAAATCATTATTTTGTGATTTTAAGGTTTAATTATAGGAAAAAAACTGATTAATCATCATTTTAAAGAAAAAAAAACATGTTACACCGCACTTGTGTTGCACATTTCTCCTCCTATGTACGTGAAATAATTCGCTCCGAAACCCACCCGCTCAATTTTTCTCCCTCTCAGTTGCAAGGCAAAGATGCCTGGGTGCATTTTGTTTCTGTCAGAGTGATTAATGACTCTGAGTAATATTACAGCTCATATGGATATGCGAAGGTGCATCTCTACAGCATCCAATCGATAAATCTGTGATCCTTCAACCTCCTACGGAGCCAGGAGATTTAAAGGCCACATGAACATTATTGAATCCCAAAACAGATATTCCAATGCAAATTAATAAAAATGTACCTTAAATATGGTTTAAACTTGAATAACGAAACCATAGATAAACCATAGTAACTCTGCTGTCAGCCTGTTTAGTTCCCTTTCGGTCAGTACACTCGGTACAACACAGGAGTATGGGGATTGCACCCTCACGAGACCAACCTGAAGAAGCTTCTTTCAACATGCATGTTAAGGCCAATGAGATTGCTGCACACATCTCCAGGAGGCCCCTCCCTCCTGGATATAAGATGCGGCGCAGCCTCATTTCCTCAACCTGTTTGCACTTCACATCGCTTTAACCTGCTAACAGATCTCTTGTAGCTGACTTAACTGTCCGATCGAAGTTGAGCTAGCTCCCTGCCCAGGGCGTCACTACAAGTGATTCTTTACCTTTGCTGGTTTAGCCTGCTGACCTGCAACACCCGTTTAAGCTTAGCTAACGGCAAATTACTTCTGCTTCACCAACTTCTGTCTTGTTTAGCTTGATAACTAGCAGAAGTCGCTCACCCTGGTTTAGCTTGCTAACGTGGGAAAACCTCTTTGCAGAACAATATCATACTTTGTCTGTTTAGCTTGCTAACTGACAAACTACAACTCTTCTGCCGTTTTAATGGCGCCAGAGAAGAGTAAGTCAAGACTCCTAGCCTCTAGCAAGTCTAGCAAGGCTGTGAGCCCGGGTTCACGTGCGTGTCCAAGCATTTGTGTTTTTTTTTTCCTGTCGGAGGTGGATACCCACGACGCTTGTCCAGTGTGTCTCGGCACGTTGCATGCGAAAGCTGCACTTGCTAACCTGGAGTCATGTGCGCACTGTAGCCGACTCCGTAAGTCAACCCTGGAAAGGCGGGTGGGATTCCTCACTAAGTTACTGGGAAATTCAACTGCAGCCAAGGACCCGCTGCTGTCCAAGACCGTCGAGCCAACCTTGGAGTTGGAACTCGAGGAGACCTAGGACACCGCTTCGGCGCCATCTTGGGGCAAGCAAATGGACGAGATCCTCCCCACCGAATACGTGGAGGAGGACCTGACCGGGTTCGACATGCAGACTAGGCTGCTGGCGGATGACGAAATCACTCTGGCGCCTCGGGTGGTTTCTCAGAGGAAGWGACTGGCGCTGGCGGAGAAGCTGAGGAYCTGTCTCAGGAGGCGGTGGAAACAACTGCCAAAGCGGATGGATCCACCTCAGCCATGTTCGAGCTGTGCTGCAGAGCGGCTGAGCGTCTCGATGTGCCGTSGCTGGCCCAGCCGCCGCTTCAARGCCAGACAAGACTCGCGGGTAATTATTTTCTTCCGAGGCTGCGACCTTCAGTGAAACATAAGCTACCCATTTTCTCAGACTTCTTAACGGAGCTGACGCGGTCCTGGGCGTCCCCCAAGGCCCCGCAGTTGCTACCTTTTGCCCAATTCCTGGACCTGGAAGACATGGAACCAGCGGGTCTGGCACACATCCCTCCTATAAAGGAAACACTGGCGGCTCAGTTGGCTCCCAAGTCAAATGCGGCGTCAAGCAAACCATCTCTCCCCAGCAAGCAGTGTCGGTTTTCCGCTGCGCAGCTGGAGAAAATTTACCGTGCCCAGGGTCTCTGCGCGAGCYCACTGAACACCGCCTCCATGCTGCAGGCATATCAGGTGGAGCAGCTACAGGAGCTGCAAGAGACGCTGCAAAATGGAGAAAACTCCAACAGACTGCTGGACGAGGTCCACAGGATGACGAATTTTGTCCTCAGGCTGTCCAGCAGCCTTCAGGGACACTGAAGGGCTAATGTTTAGCAACTGTGGTCCATGAATTCCAAAAAGGTGCATGTTTCCTGTAGTTCAGTTCGAGGCTGGTCTGCATTAACTCCAGAAGCAAACCACGCCAGAGTTCATTTGGAAGCGGACTGAGACCGCCTCAAAAATGGGTGTGGGTCTGGTTGTTTGATCCGCACCAGGGTTTGCATGAGTGTATTCACCGGACCAATTTGGGAAACTCAGGTCCATTTGAAATGGACCAAATGTGTCAGGTGTGAATCTAKCCTAAACTTAAGTATTTGTATCTGTTTTGAATCTATTAAATTTTGCTATTATTCAGTGAGAATTTACAGTAAAAAAAAGAATATTGTCAGAGCTAACTGTTTTTTTCTGTCAACTACTTTGCATTTATATTACTAAAGTCCATAGAAGTCATGATTTCTGGAAAGTTGTTTGTAACTTGTTGGCACAACACTGATCCATTCCTTGGGTTTTTGAAACTTTTTTGACATATATCTATCACGTGTCAAGACAGATGAGCAGACCAGCAAGGAAACTCACAGGAAACCAAGTTACAAAAATATTAACAATGTTTATTTTACAGGTGTGGGGAAAGGATGTGCAGGGATCCAAATCTGAGGAGGAGGAGATCGACAGGTGAGTATCCAAATCTTGTAGTTTATGAGATACAGTTTGTAGAAGAAACTTGCGTTTGCTTACTTCCAGTGACGAGACGAGAGAGCTTGGGTCCAGATGGAACTGAACGTGTGGTGATG
>NW_013952433.1:909606-912156 GCF_001266775.1 Austrofundulus limnaeus | reverse complement strand
GCACAACACTGATCCATTCCTTGGGTTTTTGAAACCTTTTTGACATATATCAGAGTTAGGTGGCTAAACCAGCAAAAAAATAAATCATTGCAGAGGTAATGAACTAAAACGAAATGGACTGAAACACTGAAAAAGTGCTAAGAAAACTTTAAACTTTTAGAGAGCCTGGAGAACTATTGATCAAGACCACATTGAAAGATTACAAGAAAGTCTGCTTCCATTGAAGACATATAAAGTATTTTCAACTGTACTATATGTTGGATGGAACACAGGTTTTAAGAAAATTAATTTTAGGCAGTGCTATCAATGTTAAAACTCAGTTTAAAATGGGAACGAAACTGCATAGAGCTGTTGAGTCACAGGAGCCTTGTTGAAAAGCTCCACTGAATTTCACTGACTCCTGTCCAAATTTCGTTCTCTCCCTATTTCACATTCTTTTCTTTGTCCCTACCTGGATACATCCTCCATTATCTCTTTACAACATTGCCTATCCTCTCTGTGAATAAAACTCTGAACCATGRTGAGAATTCTCTGCTCCTAATTATTGCATAGAAATAAATGAAGGTGGGGTATAAACTCTCCAGAGCAGCTCACGCTMATCTCCACCACAGAGGCTACTGTCTAACCAGAGGCATTACCGCTCACCCACATCAGTCTCATCGAGTGCTGAGGTTTCGCTTCACTTACAGCTTTATGTATATGAGCTCTTAATAGAGAGTGATTCATTGATATTCTAGCCAATCTGCCTGGGGAATTTGTAGAACAGGCACCCACAGAAGAGAAAAATGACACACACCAAAAAATAAAAAAAATAAAATAAGTGACAGAGAATAAGTGGGAGGGAAGGGTGGAACTGGAAAAAGTTTCACCAAATTTGCAGTTCCGTACTGAGATGCCACGGGTGATAAAACCAACTCTTTCAGATGAGCCACTGCGATAGACTTGATTCGGTCTACTTGCACCTACCTACCCCACCAACCTTTTTATTCTCTCCCCGCTCTCCCTCATTCGTCCTCTTTTATTCAGTGACTCAACCATCATAAACAGAAGCCAGAGAGAGATGAGCAGCTGGCCTGGTCTCAGCAGGGCAAGGAAACACATTTGACAAAATCCAGTTAGGTTGGTCAAAGGTGAAGCTTGCCAGACTTTCTGTAACGTGTTGAATAGTATCAACGCTGTACAGATGACCAGAGCACTGCTGCTCCGGAACACTGTGTGGACGCTCATGTTCCATCTTGCTGTTCTGATTTCTTTTCATTCATTACAGAGGTTTACTCTAAGGAACCAGCACTGATCAAATTTGATCATCCAGTTACATTTCCCCGGTTTAATTTAGTTAATTTTGTACATATAAAGCTTAAGCTAATTTAAATAGCTGCCTGAAAAAAAAGTCATAAAAATGTTATTGTTTTACATTTTTCAATGAGTGAGTGWCATTGTGCAGACTTTCATTTTAGGTAACTTTATGGAGTTTGAAGTCAGCTGTCACACTATTTCAGCAGCTAATGCTTTAATWTGAAACACCTCTTGGAGCCAAAGCACCAATTGAAGCTATTATGCAATGTTTAATTCTCTAATAGATTTATTAGTGGGCGGGAGTGGGCCTATTAAACTGGGTCTGAGGATAAGAACCAAGGGAATGATCTCTGCATCTGCTTGCTACCCTTGAATGTCAGCCTCAAAACGGAACTATAAATTAGTGGAGTCGATTGAGCATAGGAGAGCCYTATCAGGGGAAAGTCCTTTGTTCTCCAATCTGGGGTGAGCTCTCCATAAGTTATATGCATGGAATCTAGTCTATATTATCAGTTAGTTCAGGTGCAATGATAAGTCATCTGCTTTTCTGCCAATTTGCCTTTCATTACTTTTCATCCAATCTTTAATGACCTTTCCTTTAAAAAAAATGGGGGTTGGGTTTGTGGGTTATTATGTATTTTCCAAGAACATATTTCAGTTCTATACCACAATCAAGTAACTACATTTACATTAGTTGTTATGAAGAAGCTATAAATATCAAAAATAAAATTGAGTTAGCATCATCTGAACACCTTGAAATTGGCCTCTGTCTCTTTAAGGACCTCCTACCACTTCCAACACTCCCACTTCAGCATGTCATCACATCACTGCTTCATGCCGTTTACAACCTTTCGTAGGTGACTTTTCAGAAAAACAAAAATGGAGTCAAAAACAACAGGGCCTTGTGCTTCTTCACTTCTAATGCAGTCAAGATGGCGCTAGCTAGCTATCCTTACCTGGATATTTGCAACTCCCCTTACACTAGTTCTGTATAAACGAATATTTAACGGAACTGCTTCACAGCCCTCAGGCTCTAAAAATATGTTTATTGTTAAAAAAATTAATAAATTTTGTGAGAAAGAAAACATTTATGTAAAATGGATCTGTGTTAATTCAACCACTTCAGCTCCATTGAAGAGGTCCTTACTTTAAATCAAAGACCTCACTTCGATAGTAACTATGGCATAAACGGTCTTCACTCTGTAGTAGAAACAAGTACACACACACACACACACACACACACACACACACACA
>NW_013952433.1:895096-908495 GCF_001266775.1 Austrofundulus limnaeus | reverse complement strand
ATATATATAACGTGTGTGAGCTTTAAGGTTTTGTTTGTTTGTTTGTTTGTTTGTTTGTTTGTTTGTTTGTTTGTTTGTTTGTTTGTTTGTTTGTTTGTTTGTTTAAACAAACAGTTGCCCATGTGACAATCATAAAGAGCATGAAATCTAGCAAAACTTGTTTTTCCAGAAATTTTCATTTTGGGGATTTTTGTGAAACTTTAACAACTCCAGTGCCAATTTTAGTCAAAATGCATAGCATCGCCTTCYTATTTACTCACTGCTCCCTGTTTTCAGAACAACTGCTCATATATTGTTTTTGCCATTTATCTTCTAACGCCTCTTCCTTCCACTTCAGTGGACCTACAAGGCCAAACTTCAGTAACCCAATAGCCTGCGATGCATGTGTACAATTTTCATTTCTCACCAGTTCTGTACATTCCTCTTGAAATAGATAGCTATGAATCTTCATATCATCCAGTGGTGTGGAAAGCGACCCCTTCCTAAATGACTATTGATGATGATGCCACACTGTAAGGCATCTGAACACAGTATGGAAATTCTGCGACAAGCTTAGAGAAGAGGAGGGAGGTGGTGGCTGGCTTAGTATTGTGCAATGGTYTGGATAGGTTGAGGGGTGGGTTTAAATCAGCCTATTGTCTGAATGTAATTTTCTTCCAAGGAAATGCAAAAGGTAAAACATWTCTGTAAATGGCATATTTAATGCCCCAAACTCAGAAAAAAAATATTGGTCATTGGGCAATAATAAATTGGTGACCTTACCAGATTCAGAAATGAAAAGAAAAATGGGAAAAAAAACATTCCTAGAAGCTGGCTTTTAGTGATAAAGATGTGCAATCTAGCACATGTGCACATACCCATTTTGGATCTATTTACGCTTTCTTTTGAAATCCATGGTTAATTTAATAAGAATAGACTGGAATACAATTGGAGTGTGCAATTTTGTTCTTTGGCTGGCTTACTCATTGGGTTGACCTTCCTGTGAGCAGGAAAACAGAGTTGTTGAACGGAGAGTGCAGTATTTATTATCAAAGATACCAAATAAGTGGCATCCAAGGTCCTCCTCATGCTCCTTTTTCTTCTTTTACAGCTGTAAGATACAGCTTTTGCAGCTAGCTTCTAGGTCCTGTGTGTGCTGGTGATATCTAGTCCCCCCATGGCCCATACAACAACATGTCCTTGGTTTCATGAGAAATACGAAAAGTCACACAAACAGTGTGAGAATCATTGGTGTGTGACGCTAGAAAAAGATAAGCAACACTGCCTAACAATACAAATTGCATTAATCTAAAATATGTAGAACCGAAGTGCAGTGCAGGAATTCAGTCAGACACCACAGCATGTGAGTTCACTGATTAGTTTCTTCCTTTTGATTGGATTAATCGCAGAACTCAGCTGGAGCAAAAGATGTGCGAGCACAAATTTACTGGCACCGTACCCAGAAATTTAAAGTGCTGAATGTCAAGTTGTTTCTTTTATTTTGGTTGTAGTTTGAATTTTTTTAAACATTCATAAAATTACGTTTGTTGCTTCATGATTTCAACTTTTGCATTTGTAAAATTTTGATTTACTTTTTCTAATTTATTCTTTATTTTTTTTCYTCAGTGTGTGCAAATGTTTTAATCCTTGAACCTAAATCTTACACATGTAAATTGAAAGGAGCATAATTACAGGCACAGCAGGATGGTGGGCAGTTTGTAAATGTCGTTAATAAATGAAAACAGGATTTGCATTATAAATAGAAATAGAATGGGCAGTGGTCTTTTATAAATGCTGCTCCTCTGGGGAACTTACTAGTATGAATTGCTGAAATTGTGCTTCCTATCTGGTTTGACATTGACAGTTTAATGGAACAGTCAGAGGTAAAGCTACAACTACATCAATTTCTGGTTGGAACAAGAATGAAAATCTGACTTGAGTACATGACCACATATGTTTCAGTGAGTAGGATTCATAAGCCAAGACCATAAACACACATGGTTCTGGTTTATGAATCACCCGGTGTGAGGAGAAAACATGTGCAAATGATGATAAATTAATTTTGATATGATGAAAAAGGAGGGGTTTGCATAATGCCAGMGGTGATTATGACTCCTAAAATTATTCCACAACAGTGAACTGGATCAAGATGGCCACTGTAACATGAGCAGAAACCTCTGCTTGTGTTGCATTCATTTCATGCCAACTCGCCTAAAGGTAAATTAAGCATAAGCAAAATAGCCTAAATGTCTTTTACATTTTTATCAACTGCTTTTCCAGAGTTTTAGACTAAAAGCCAACAAATTTTACACTTTCCCTTTTTTCTACTGTATGCAATATATTTGTGTTGTAAAGGAGCTTTTAATATTGTTGAAAAAAGATTTAGATTTTTATGAAATAAGCAGGTGTTCTTAAAAGTAGTAGCTTAGACCCTTGCTGTTTTGATTTACATTTTATTGCTTAAATATATTTTTGATTTTGTAAAAGAATGAAGGTGAATGGTCACTCTTGTGGAATTATATATTTAACAAGGACAGAAATATGTGATTCAAAAAATAAAGGTATGGCCAGCTTTGGTAGTTTATTGCAATAAACAAGAACACAGTATTTAACACAGAGCCATCAGGCTGTCTGTTAAGATCTTTGCTAACAGACAGATCTAATGGCTAGCTTTATGTACTGTTTCAACATTCAGATCAGATCATGATGTTACTCCTAGGCGCCGAGGCCAAAAGAAAAGAAAAATAACAATGATAAATTACTACAAATGTGATTACTCCCATCAGATCTTGTTGTGGAAATAAAACATCCCTATCTGTTGATAACCAAAAAATAAAAAAATAAAACAGTATCATTCCAGTACAACCACCTCAGAGCTTAAAGAATTGTTCTATTTGGAGTTTGCATGATGTGTTTGTGCAAAACCTTTTCAGAGGCTTATATGCTCAACCTTGTGCCCACATGAATTTGTCATTCTCTGGATGTTATGTTTTCCTCCCACATTCTAAAGACCTGCATGCAAGGCTCGTTCAAAATTGACAGGTGAGAGTGTGTGGCTGTTTGGTTCTCAACATCAGGCCTGTGATAGTCTGGGGGCCCTCTCCAGGGTGTTCCCCGCCTCTCACTCCATGTCAGCTGGGACCAACTCCAACCTGCTGCGACCCTGGCAAACAGACACACAAATTTGATTGATCTGACAGATTACTGTGTTTACAGTCCTGACATCTCCCCAGTGCGCAAAGTACCCAGAAACACTACCATGAAATCAACACTTTTACCCTTTAAAATCCACTTAGAATCACGATGGTCAGTGCAGTTTCTGCCTTGGATTCTTCTGTATTGAGACCAATCTTTACTAAAAGCTTAAAGTCTTGCAATTCTCCCACTAAAGCCACAAAGTCAACCACCACAGAACATTATAGACTGTGGCAGGGGATAAAAGACCCTAATCAAGACCTTAATACACCACCAAATGCTCATTACTTTTTGTTTAACTTGAATTCCAGCACCAACAACATTTCTGCTATTCTTCCTCCCACTCTTCTGTTTTCTTTTGGATCATTGATGTGGAATAGCATGAAAAGGTAGGCATTCGTGTCACAGAAGATTTTCTGGAGACCTTGACAGAACGGATGGGTCTCCATTACTGTAATGAGGCTACAGGAATGGCTGCTGCGCTTCCCTCATTTACGCRATCTCAGCCCCCGCCTCCTCTAGGGGATACACTCTTTCCTCTGTAATAGCCTACTCAGTCTTCTCATTCTCTTTTCTTTTGCTCTTTACTCTCATTCCCTTTTTCACCATGCCAGAAATTTACAAGAGGTATGGACATTTAATATGTGCATGTAGCTGTGTGTGCAAAAGGTAGAAATGTCTCACCTGGGACACTTACAGTTAATGAGAATTGAATACCATGAACGGAGAGCAAAAATGTGAAAAAAAAAGGTTTTGTCTGAAATTTTAAAGTGTTGGTAAATTGGACAGTTAACTATTTAGGCAGGAAGATTGGAAAACAATGGTTTTCATTTTCTCTGTATTGATGAGACACGCAGCATAGTTTGCAGAAAACAAAATAAATTCAAATTGAKTGTTAATCTCTGTGTTTTCATCAGGATGAAAAAAAAAACTACGGTTGCCTGTCTTATTGTGTTTTTACTACCAAACAAGGACAATCCATTATTAGTAGATGTTCTTGAACTTCTAATGGCTCATTTCAGCACAGTGTTCTACATATTATTCAATCAACTTTATTGATTAACAGCAGAAAAGCTTGACTCTTCAGGTTATTGTTGTGCAGGAGTGAAATCAATTAAAACAATCAAGATAATCCTGATTGCTGAATCCATCTGTGTTCTATCGAAGCAGTAAATGATTGCAGACTATGTGCTCTAAGTTTATTCCTGTTATTGCTGCAATTATAAAAGGCTACTGTGTTTTTTTTAATATAATTGTTTTTTTGTCCGACTCATCTCCTACAAAGTTGACCTTTCTGAAGGCAAATGTACATAGTCACACAAAAGAGCATTATCAAATCATATAATTCAAAAATGTTTGATTTGAATGGTTTTGTGCATGCAGTACTAATGTTGTTAAATTTTTAATGTGACCGATAGTTTCAAGTTTTGTTCTAAAAATGTAGTTCTAAATTACTTCTAGTGCTTTGGGACATTTKTTTGGCTCTGTCCTCTACTCCCCCATTGTCAATATCCAAATTCATCACATATCAAATATAAGGAACATCTTTTCTGCAAATAAACCAAGTCTATATGTGTGGAGGCATCAAAAATCCTCAGTGAAATGCTTTAGAGAGCACAAAAGTCACAATAAACTGAGACGTTTGTATTTTTAGAAAATGTTAAATCTCAGAATGCAAAAACTGCAGTATCTTCTCAACTGTTGGCGTTGGATATAAATTGTAACAAAAAATAAGCTTAAAATATAATTGGGTGGTTGTTCAGTCAGGAAATTTTGCTTAAACTCCTAATTCTTGAAGTATCTGGATGTAAATGTGCTCTGTTTGGGCTATATAAAAAAAGAATGATTCGCCAACTGTTTTCTCAAATAAAGAAATATCAAAATTTTTATTTTTGACACCAGAACTCAACCTTTGTTAAATACATTCATTTTAAAGCAAAGCAAAGCCACGTTTAAAGATATGTTACTCAACAATAAGAGCAAAATAAGTTCAGTAATATATCTTTTGTTGTTGTTTCTAGAAGCAGAAACAAATCTCAAGAAGTTAATTMGAAAATTAAAAAGTGCAGTTACAGGTCTGATGTCAACCACATGCAGCAGTCCATTGTTATAAGCACACACATTAAWATTTAATTGACCATAAATTATGCTGCAATGTAAATGTAATCTATAAAAGATTACAATTCCTAAAGTTCAAATCTCAATGATTAATGCCTTTACACTTAGGAATAATGAAGAGCTTAAAGAGTTCTTGATTATCTTAATTCAGTCTGTGGGTCATAGGGCCGATATGCAAATAGCACGACATTCAGACAGCTTTAGATACAGGAAAAAGTGTTAGCTTTTACATTTCAAGTTAATAAAAATACAAGATATGTACTGTACATGGTCTCTATATACAGATTCTACCTCAATTATTGAGATGCATCAAGTCAAGTCATTTGAGATGTTTTAAASCATACATAGAACGTCTGCAAGCTATTTATCCATATAACCTGATTTTAAGTAGTTATCCCTGAAATATCTTAACTTTAAGTTTATGACTTTTCCAAACCTGCACAGGTTGTTTTATTTTATTCAAGTAACAAAAAAGGAAAAACAAAACATTGCTGGAAGATTAAAGACTGTTGTCTACACACACAATAACACTAACAGCCTGTGATCATTTGTTTTGGTCCAGAAAATGCAGAATTGGGGATCTGTAGAGTGATCTAGAGTCTCTAACAAGAAGACCCATGTGATGTTGCACAAACACTCTCTATTAAAACAGAATTCAATGAAACAAAATCAAGGTGCATGACATTTTACTGTGAGAGTGCTCCAGTCCCAGAAGTTAGAGCTTTWAATGTTATTGATCAGATTTTGGAACACACGGAGAATGAGAATTGCCTGGCAAGGCTTTTCATAGTCCCCCAGGTACCTTTTTAGGTGAGTCTGAAATCCTTCCTGACCCTTTCATCATTTGTACACTCTATACCAGCAAGACGCACAAAGTGAGTGCAAACACAGAGAGAGAAGCTAAGGTACGTGTTTGCACATTCTTCCCTGAAAATAAATAGCTTCAGCAATGTATGTTAACATCTTAGAGTACATCTGCTGCATTGTTTTCCATTAAATAAGTGTTTAATCTCTATTACCTTGTAAATTAATGACACATGGTTACTTTACCCTGGGGTGCAGGGTCTCTTGAGTAAGATCAAGTGAGCTAATTAAAGCATTGCCACAAGAATTCCTTTTATCAAATTTCTCACTCTAATTGGAGGACAGGATATTCATTTTCTGCATCTGCATAGCAAGTCTCGCACGTGAAGATTTTTTGCAGTTTTTGCAACGTGCCTCATTTGTCAAAGTTCAAGTAAATATACTCAAATATTGAGAGAATTTTCTTTTTTTTACTACAACATTTTGCTTAATTTAAATGCTTTGGTAAGAATGCTGTGGATGTCTTAGTCTGAACAGCGAAGGATGGTACGTATTACATTTTTAAACYCTAATAAATTGTTCTTTACCAAAAGGAAAAAAATGGGGTGGGGCACACAGTCATYTGCAAGTAGATATTATCTGAAGTGTTAATAATTAGCTTCCATCCTACCATATGAAGTTTTTATTGGTGGCGGATATACCGACTCTCTGCACTGATTTAACCTTCTGGACATTACAGTGACCAAAATGCCAAGTTCAGCATCACAGCACCCGGCTGCTAATTTCCATACAGAACACATGTGTTAACAGTGAACCTGTGGAACGGCGCTCCTTGTAAAGGGAAACAACCAACTCAGCAGCTCAGAAACTGCTTTGTTTCAACGGTCACAGATTTATGGGACAGTTGACCCTTTAGAAGAGAACAGTCTGCTCAGCAGCTTAGAACAGACTGTAAGTGCACACCAAAGGCTTGAAAATGAGCTGGAAGGTGCTTGTTGTGTCTGCTTAATCAAACTGCTTAAATCAGATGCAGAGAACAATGGACTTTAAGACAGATAGACATCCCCACCTTTTGCTTTGAAATGTTACTTTATTATATTATTTAAAAAATACCTCATATGTGCACTGTTATTCTGAAATATCAGATAGCTGATCTACAAGCATACACATTACCAGTTAATTCAGTAATGTCATCAACGGAGTACAATGAAGCTGCAAACAAGCAGACTTCCTGATCATCAAGAGTCTGCAATTTACAAAAGACATGAGCTTGACGGTTTGTTTGTCATGGACCTAATTAKCTGTTCAGTTAAATTATTTAATACGTAAAACATGAAATTTTAGAAATAACAACTTGTTTTTCTGAAAATAAATCTATGAAAAACAAAACATGTGTGAAACTGTGGATAACACCACCTTAGCTAAGTAACTAAGCACTTAGGAAAGCAAAACTTAAAATACTTTAAAAATAAACAAAACAAACTGAAAAATATTCTGGTGCAGTGAGTATTACTGCACYATTCCAGGTCAGTCATTAATGATGTGGAATAGCAAAATATGCATTTTTAAAATTGCTAATGATTTTTGTGCAAATGTGTTTGTYGTTAATGCCAAGGTCTGATGCAGCTTGTCTAATCATTTTTCCTTTTGATGACTGTTTCTCCTTGTTTCATTTGGATGGGAAGTCATTTTATTGTGWAATACAATTAAGGGAATTTCACATAAAGTGTAAAAAAGTAGTCAAGAAGTCTTGATTACAAAGAGGCTTTGGTGTGTTCTGTGATACGATAATTTATTCAGACATCCTTGAACCAAAATCCGTGTTTTATCCGTGTGTATCTTCCTACATTAACAACTGTTAGATATTAATCCTTTAAGGAGATACAGGCCACAGATCAAAGCAAAAGCTTAACAAATGTCTGTTTGCTAACATAGCTCATTTCATCTTGAAACAGCATGCATTTCACACTGTTTCATCTTCCAATCAACTTAACACATGCCTTGAGATGACTGGAATCCATTATGTTCCCCTCACTTTGAAGGTCAGCCAACTAACTTTTAAAGTTATTGTCCAAAAACAGGCTCAGCAGTGGTGGGGAAAACATTTTCCCTTTTCAAGAGCTACCTTACTGGATGTTTGAAATTTCTCATTTGGATTTGACAGGGAGCTGCTGGAAGCCGAGCAGCATCAGTCAGGGACAGTTCTCTGGCTGTGGCTCCAATCTCTCATTTTCTCTCTTCTCTGCAAATACGCCCCCGTACCTACTCGCATAACCCAAAGACAGTCAGGCTGCGCTGCAGTGTGGGCTTTCTGCTCACAGCGACGCAGCATGTTGGCAGCCAGACAAGAGAAASGTAGTATAGCTGAGCCTCACTTCACATCATTGTGCCAGGTGATGTATATTTGTTGCTGTAAAGCTTTYGTTGTGCTACAGCCTTCGTCGCTGGAATACTTAGCTCAATCCCGAAGTTTCACAAAAATAAACGTCCTAATATAATTCATTAAAATTGTTTTGAAAGCAGTTTAAATAAGTGCTTAAATAAATGCRTTTCAGAATTGTAATCAAACACCGATTAGGGAAAGATGTTTGGTAATTTTTTTATTAAACCCTAATGACATTTCCATGTGCTGTGGCCCATGACAATGCCCTTTAGTCCTCAGACACTCATGAAGTAATTAATAGTTGACTTAGAGGGATTATATTACATGAATATGCCATTGTTTTGGTGACCTTGGAGAGGTTGACTAATCTCTATAATTGAGTAGTTGTAAACACTATTGTTCCCACTTTGCCCCAATGTCAATTGCTCATATTTTTTAAGGCCTCTCGCTCTGTATCCTGAAATGTTCATAAGAAGGCTGACAGTATTATTATAATCTATTCATCTAAAAGCTATTTGGCACTCAAAGAATCAGTTGGATCTTGCAACTTTGCTTGTAACATATGAATTCACAGGAAGGAAAAACAGATAGCTTTGCTTTAAATTCACGCATAATGGCAAAAATGGGGTTTTCTGTGTTCTTTTGTCTGTAGAGCTCTGCACTGCTGCAGGAAAACATGCTAAATATTCATGCTTTAATGGTATTTTGGCATTTTACAACAGAATGATGGATTTCTCTGTCAATGCCCAACTAGAGAATCCAGTTTAATACATATTTAATAAGGTGTCTTAAACATTTTTTATATTTTGTCATATTCAGTGATGCATGCCATCAAACTCCTGGGAAAAGTGCTTCATGCCACCTCTATTGTTCTCACCATCACCACGCCCGGTTTGTTCAACTGTCGTGGGTCTATTTTTATTATGAAATCGCTTTAACCTTGGCTCAAATGGATGGCTGCAGTCCTGAAGCACCTATAATGGCGGATGTTCATGTGATTTATTAGTAAACAAAGACATGAATTTAAATGATATGATTGTGGCTCTCAAAAATGTGTCTGGAGTGTATAGATGCGCCTGAACTAAGTGGGATGCATTAATCACATCATCCCCGAGGCTGTGTCAGTGCGCACTAAAGCGAATGTTACTCTTCATTCACAGCAGAAGAAAAGAACGTGAAAGGTACATGCTCAGGAAATAATTCAATACACGAACATTATACGCCTGCACAGTAACTGGCAGAACATTTATTGATAGCAGAACATTTAATGATATTTAATTTAGATACGCCTTTTTATTCTATTCAAACAGTTGTAGTGACAATGATTTTTACTAAAGTGAAAAGAAAACGTTTGCAATGGTRTGAGTTGACAATAACCCAAAATATGCAATTCTGCTGCATTTTCATGAATATGGATGTCTTTTTGTATTTAGGTACTCCTTCACCCTATAGAACTTGCAGAATAACCAAAGAGCCTCTGACACTGGAGGGGTGGCCGTGGTGGTAAGGGCCTCCCCTGGAATATGATTGGACACCCCAAGTGTCACTCCTAAATGACAAGTGAGGTGGGGCTTGCATGTGATATTTCAAAGATGGGTAGTTAGGGCAAAAAAAAGAGTAAATATCTGTGAAGRAGCTGTATTATCTGGTGTAGAGGGAACACGTCAGTTTGTGAAAACAATTAACTTTTCTGTACCACTAAATTAATACAAAACAACTGTGTGAAAAAATGCTGGGTTTAAGAAGCCGTTTATAAAAAGTGAACAGACTACCTGACGTCTCTAACTAAAGAAAATTAACTTTGGGCTTTGTTTGTCAAAAAAAATTGCTAAAGTATAGCTCCTTTAAAATATATCATTAGCAGTTAGCTTAAATTGGACCAGCAATTTGCATGTTTTTTTTTCTATTTAATTATCATTCTTAGCTACAATTACACAAAATTCCAGCTCGTCATCGCTTAAAACAGCTAAATTAGAGAGATTTCAGGTTAGATGTGGTGAATTTTAAAATCCAATGTTATTTGTATGCGTCCCCCCTAAAAAAATCATCTTGGCCCACCTCTTATGAAAATGCCTAGCTCCGCCCCTGCACTGACGCTCCATTTTAAGCTAATAATAGCTCTYAAACGCTGCTGGAAACAAACTAATCAAAAAGAAATATGGAACATGACACTTGACAGTAATAATAACACATGACAGTAATCAGTTAGATATGCACTTATCTTTCTGTTCCTTGCACACCCACATACACAGGGAGACATACACACAGAAACCCTTGTGTTTACAATATGTCTTATTAATGCCACTAGCAATCTCTTTAACAAACATTGTGGACAGAGGAGTACATGAATTTAATATTCACACAATTAAAAATGGATTTTTGGAATATCTCACCACATGTACACAAACTTATTATCAACGTTTGTGCTTTAAGACATGTTAAACTTTTGGGTTAAGAATTATTGGTTCATGGATGTGCATTTTTTTTTGTCACGGTTTGACAAGAAGAAGAAAAAAAATCCCAAGAGAAACTGAGTTACATGATTGTTCCCAACCTTCCACTTCACATCTGTTTTAGTCCACCGCAAGTTGTCTTTGTACGCTACACCTGAGCTTCCCAGCCTCCCATAGGGTATCTTTTATACTGTTAGTGTCTCTTCAAATGTATCACTTGTATGTGTCATAGCTCCTACAAGCAAGGATTTGAGAGATTTAAAGAAAAGATTGTGGTGGATTTTCCATAATAATGGTGAAATAAAGAACTTAAACAAGAGATCTGTGTTTTGTGGCAGTTTATTATACACTATAGCATGTTCACATATTGAACAGAATGCAATGAATGCTAAAGATGAAGTTGGGGCAGAAGTAAAATGCAAAACAAGGAGTACATATTTGCATGGGCCAGTCAGCCTTAAGGAAGTGCCTGCGGTTCAGGCGTGCACTAACAAAAGGCTCAATCACTGAAAAAGAATTTCATCTCCAATAGTTGCTCAACTGCCAATGACCAAAGGGAAAAAGACTTTATGATTTGGTAATTTCATGATTTTACTGTAAAAKCCAACAATCGAAAATGAGAAATGCAAAGTAGACATTTGTGACAGAGTTTCTAAAAATGTTTTTTTTTTTATGTCTCATATGACATCACTTCCAGAAGTCATTTTTGCTTGAATGCTCTGGCTGCTATAGGTGGCAGTGASTCATGGCTGTTGGGATTCAGGGGAATTTTTCACCATGGTGAATTARGCTGTTGTCACAAACTTTAACTTTTCAGGACACCAAATTTCTGACCTACAGGAAGGGAGACAGCGTTTGCCCCTGGATGCATTTTGTGCAGCTGAGGAGARAAGACTTTACAGATGCATTTSTAAYACAAAAAGTCAGCTGTTTTAAACTSAGATATTTGATGGATTATATAGCCAGAACTACGCGAGACTGACAGCTCCTCAGTTTCTTTTTATAAATTCAGCCCCATCTGTACCATCTTCAGGAGCAGTGTTCAGTCTATGATGGAACAACTAAGCTGTTTTCTTTTTGATGTACAAAACTCAGTTATTAAGACAAATTATAATGGAGTATTGTGCATGTAGTTTTTTTTTCAAGAAAAATAGATCTTGCAGAATTTTCCATTAAGTCTGTGTGTTTCAAATCAAATCTGTCAGCTTTACTCAGAAACTAAAATTTGCTTCAATTGTCTATGAAAAAAATCCAAATATTGTGAGACGATCAAAAATAACTTATTATTTGTGATGCAACTCTTTCGTTTTACAAACATTTTAAATATGTACAGTTTGTTGAATGTATTGTGTTATGTACATTTTAGAAATGTATCTTTGATTAAACTGCTCAGTTTAAATAAAACTGGGGTCTGCACAGTAATAAAAACTTTAAGGTCATCAGCTTAGAAATTAGCYGAGGTAATGCTCAAACTTTTAACCTAACATTTATTTCTGAAAAAGAAAAGTACACACAAAAAAGGTCATTAATGGCTTTTCCTCCCACCACTGTAGCTGATTTCATTTCAGAGCTTCTGGTTTGAATTATTTTAATCCAAACTATWTGCTCTTTCTCTCCCTTTTCTTTTTATCCTTCTTTCAGCTGCTCTTTTCACCACAGCGAGTGAAAAAGTATGAAAGTTTTGGCCATTTTTAATACTGAAGAACACCATCTGATGCAAKCTGAGCTCAAACCTGCAGCCTCAGGATTACAAGACTGCAGCACCGACCACCAAGTCACCACAATCCCAGTCTCCCTTCTCTCAATAGGCATTATTGAGAAAACACTGAAGAGAAATTATCCTTTCTGATAAGCAACAGGTACTAGTATGAGGGAGAGAAGCATGTTGCTTATGGTTGCAACAGTTTTGATGACAAAACCTGTAAATATATCAGGTTTGAGAGGATGAATATTCTTCTCAATGTGTGTCTGCTGTCCTATAATCAGGTTCAAATTCCATTATCAAAGCTCTGTCCTCAGCAAAATTTCCCCCTCATTAAAAGGTTTAGAGACTGCACTACTCTTCCCYTATGCACTCCCACTCGAAAACATGCTCCTGCCTAATTCATTTACCCATGCTTCCTATACACACCAACTGTATAATTGCAGTGGTAATGAACGTGCAAAAGCAGCAAATTGGTATGGGGAATAACATTAGCAGCCCAGCAACACTTGCTGCTCTGTCTAACCACCATTGCTCAGTGTATGTATCCACATATGCCACACAGACACAGACACGTGGTAAAAACCCTAGACAGAAACTGAAGCATCTGTTCTAACAGTGAAGCTCAGTTTCCTGGTTGGTCTGACTCAAATAACTCTTTGTGTTTGAGTCGCTGGAACTCTTGAGGTATGGAGATGGTCCAGCTGGACCGTTCTGCTTTTCATAGTCAGTTAAACAGCTAAAAATGTCACAGTGATGCACATA